>NW_008588864.1:27829-77318 GCF_000691845.1 Merops nubicus
CCCCAGCCTGGTGCATTGTAGGAGGTTGTTGTGACCCAAGAGTGGGACCTAGCACTTGGCCTTGTTAAATCTTACACTACTGGCCTTGGCCCCTGATCCAGCCTGCCCAGATCCCTCTGTAGAGCCTCCCTACCCTCACACAGATCAACACACCCACCTAACTTGGTGTTATCTGCAAACCTGTTGAGGGTGCTCTTGATCCCCTCATCCAGCTCATTGATAAAGAGATCAAAGAGAACAACAAAATGGGGGAACACTACTTATATCCACCAACTGGATATAGCTCCATTCACCACAACTCTTTGAGCTCAGCCATGCACCCAGTTTTTTATCCAGCGAAGCGTACGCCCATCCAAGCCATGAGCAGCCAGTTTCTCCAGAATGCTGTGGGAAACAGTGCCAAAAGCTTCACTAAATTCCAGGTAAACAACAACTACAGCCTTTCCCTCATCCAGTAGGTGGGTCACCTTGTCATAGAAGGAGATGAGGTTCATCAAGCAGGACCTGCCTCTCACAAATCCATGCTGACTGGGCCTGATTGACCTTGACTCAACAATCTTAAAGGTCCTTTCCAGCCATAGGAAATCTGTGATCACCTGGTTGTCCTGCATGTGCCACGTGACAGCACTCAGCATGATCTGCTCCATAACCTTCCCTGGCACCGAGGTCAGATTGACAGTCTCTGCACAAAAAATCATTTACCAAGTTTAGAGGCTCTTTAAGATAATAATTTTACTAATGTAAATATATTTCTAGTCCAAACAATCATGTTAATAGGAACAAAAGTGAGAGTTTTATGTAGGCTGTTTGAAATACTGTTCACTCACCAAAAGATGTAATTGATATCTCTGGGGTAGTTCAGAGAGTGGACGTATAAAATACAGGAACAGAGTGTGTTAGCAGGGACAGAAAAATATCAGAACAAATGACATGGCTTCAGCATGTAACCCAGGAAACAAAAATATCTCATTCAGCTGGCATTTTTCAAAGTGATATATGTCAATACTGTTGTTCCTTGCAGGTTAACTAAATCTATCACAAATTGATACCGACTAAGACTTGGTAAAACAGTCTCTTTTTACAGCTTTCTTTCTTAAGGAAGTTCAATTTCTATTATAGGAGGCCAGCAGTTAAAGAGAGTCACATATCTCTAGCCTGCTATTCTCTGCTTGCATTTGATTTTTACAAATTTGTGCCATAGTATAATCAGAGCTTTCAGCACTGAAAACATGCAGTCTCTTTTGTTAACACTTTAAAATTTGAAAACTCAGCAGCAGGAGGTTAAATCAAAAATTGCTTTCCCTTATTCTCTCATTCACTGGAGGAAAAAATAATAATAAAAAGAAGCTTTTTGTTCATCAGAGAAAACAAGCTTTTTAGGCACCAGGAACAGAACCAGTACAAGGGCTTTTTAAACAATGGGCTGACAACTGCTGATCCTGAAAGGTGAAAATGGCATGAGGCTGAACAAAAGGGATTCAACTGCTTCTTCACTGCTGCTTGCAAAGAGAATATGAAGCATCATACAGCTTTCCAGCACTGTTATTATGCATAAACATGAAACAGAACCTTTCTGTTACTAGTCTTGCACATAGTTAAAGCTGGACATACAGCACAAGTTACTGACTGTACAGAAGATAAGAGTGGAGGGTTTCCCAAGGCATATGGTTGAGTGCTTCCACTCCTGCAAGGGGAGATCTCTGTGATTCTAGAAAGATTATTCATGCAGCCTGAAAGACTGTATAAGAGACTACTCATAGAGTCCATCCATGTGACAGGGGAGGATGAGTACATTAGACATTAACAGTGCTTATATTCTGCAGTTCTGAGTCCTCACGATCTAAGTGAGAGAATGATATTTTGAATAGTAAATAACAGTCACAATACAATGTACTCAAGAGAACACTGCAACTGTCTCAGTAAATTTCCTCTTTCACTTAGCTACAATCCAAGGATACTTAGCTTTTCATGGAGGGATAAACTGCCTCATAGTCTGCTTGGACTCTTCCTATTTGATGTTGGGCCAATGCACTGTCACCCCTTTGTCCTCGAAGAACATTAAGTGAAATCTGTACCTCCAGTGAACTTTCTGTATAACTAAAGTAACTGAAAAAACCCCAAAACAGTCAAGGAAGGAGACTGTGAAGGACAGAGCAGTACTAGCCATTACAGCCAAGAGCAGTTGCAGCTGCCCAGATCTGCAGCACCCCCAATCTCTCTGTTGGCTCCAGCCCCAGCAAGTGACTGGGTAAGACTCCAGGCAAAAAGCCACCACTAAGCTTTGTGCTGTCATGCTAATAAATCCAAGGCTTGTTAGTTTAATGCTGCCTTTGGTGTATCTATCTCCATGCCATAACATTCACAAAAGCAACTGCAGCGTAGACTTTCCCAGGGAGAGGCCAACAGATGTGGCGAGTTGTGCTCACAGCTAGAAATGCAAAATGTTTGATCAGCTGCATGTAGATAATTAGTTCTATAATTTAAAAAGTTTCTGTTATTCCTTAACATCCACACTGAGCTGCAACTAGAGAAATGCTTCTCTAAACAGCAACAGTCAGAGGAAATACCCATTCATGGGAAGTCTATTTTTAATTCAAGGTAGGACTGAAAGCAAAAAGAAATTTAGAAGAATGCTCAGAAGACTCACAGGCCAACCTTAAATCATTTATGTAAACTTTAATTT
This sequence comes from Merops nubicus, assembly GCF_000691845.1. NCBI lineage: Eukaryota > Metazoa > Chordata > Aves > Coraciiformes > Meropidae > Merops > Merops nubicus. Next base: position 30,513 of record NW_008588864.1, read on the forward strand.
GAAAAAAAACCCAAACAAACAATAGATTGATTCCCAAATGTTGTTCCAATGATCCAGTAAGAAGTAAAGTGACACACATTAAGCTAGGTGATCTACATCTTTTCGCTGGAAAATTATTTAGACCACAATAATTGTGAGCTTTGACTGTAATGAGTATGTGTATGCAATACTGTTTAATGAAATAGAAATTGCACTTGCCTAATTTTTGCAAACCACACTGTATTTTAAGGATTAATTCTAGCCAGCTTTGTTCACTAGTCAGCTGCTAGTGGACTACAGCTACCTTCTGTTTTTCTAGCCAAAACCAAACACTAATATCCAGAGCATATGGAGCTCATAGTTCCATTATACCAGCTCAGTGAGAATTTTAGTATGGAAAAAAAAAGGTTATCCACGACAAGGGAAGTTGTGGTTCCAGCTGGAAAAGAACATAAGAACCTTTTCCTGTGCCCTGTGTCCTTTTGTGACACCAGTTGCCTTATGCTGCTGAACTATTATGACTGAAATTATTTTGATTGTTCTCAGCTCCTGAGAACCAGAGGTAAGAATGGCAGTTCCCTCCTTTTCACCATCATCATACAAGCTGTTGAGTGAGTTTTAGTCTTGTGTAGATGCATTAAAGAAAGTGAGGTTACTGAGGCATTAATTTGGGCCTAATTTTGCATAGAGCCTTCAACTTTACCCATGATATAAAGTTTGCATCTTGGCTTCTAGAGTACAGGCTAGAATTTGGAAAAGAGGCAGAACATATTTCTAATTATAAACATAATAGGTTTTGTATTGGGTGCCTGAGTGACAACCAAAAAACTCTATAAAGATCACTTTTATGCCCATTCACCAGAGCAGAACAGCAATGTTAAAAGCTCATATTTCTGATATTATATTTTTCTAAGCCCTGCATAGCTTTGCTGTAAAACAGCTTGAAAAGATTTGAATGAAACTTCTGGCATTTCTCTACATCCTATTGACAAGAGCACTACTTAATTTTTTTTTTTCTTTTCATTTTTTTTTTTTTCTTGGAGCTTTTAAGCTTTTAATTCAAAGTATGCATCCCTTTTTGGAATATATAGAAAAAAATGATTAAAGCACTGCCCAGTGTAGTGTATCTGACATTTAATCAACATTTACCCATTGTACTGGATCTCAATATGAACAGGAAGATAAGGACTTTGGTTATTTTCAATTCATAGCTTTAAAAACGAGGTGCTGCTGAATTTCTTCTAAATTGCACTGTTTCGTGTCCAGCATAAAGCATGGTGATATGAATCTGCTACTTTTGTGCATTTATGTGGAAAAGAACTTTTAAAAAGTCAGATTATCAACTGATGTATGCAAAAGAGAATGTTGTTATTCAAGACAACAGCAACCAAATGTTGTACAGCAAAGTTCAGACTACAGATGAGAACTGGCAAGGAAGGGCTCCTGGGTTATGTGCTTACACCAGGAAGGTTTGCTCAGTTGTAAAAGGGCCAGATTTGATCAGTCATCATTGCTGCTGTTCTTTCAGTCATTATTCTTCCTTTAGATAAAAGGATCCTAAGGCCAAAGGAACTACAGCACCTCTTTGATGTCAGTGAAACTCTGATCTACAGGACGGGCCAAATTTAAGGTATGAATTGGGCTATGGCCACCAAAATGGGACAGCAGTAGTATCCTTCAGTTTTGGAGAAACTGGTGGCTCCAGATATGTAATGACTTTGAGTCTCCTGTAAAAATTATTTAGAAAATAAGGGGAGAAAAAAATTATGGGATGATTTCCTCTCAATCAGGGAAATGATGCTCCACGGAGCATGTGATGGCTTTATGCTGACAAGCAACCTACAGATACACTTAAGAAGCAGGGGGATTAAGTGTGCTGTTTGTTTTGCATTTATTCATAGATTACCTCTGATAAGGACCTTGAGATTTAGCTTTGGAATGCCTACTTTGAAATTTTCCTTTGTATACACAGTGTCCTACATGTATAGAGCAAACAACACATTCGACCTCTTTACCCTTGTTTAATAATGTAGAATGTTCTTCTTCTGTATCAGTTTCTTGTAATTAAGACATTAGATATCTTTGTTACAGAAATATAGTAAATTAACTTCTGCCTTCAAACCACCCTTATAGAGTGCAGCTTTTTGCTGTAAGGGAGATGTGCTGTAGTGGCTGCTGTGTCAGTGATGCTCCTTCATCATCCTCTGCTGGGCCCACTACAGAGAGTTATGTCCACCAGACTGGTGTTGTGCAACTGGTATGCAGTTAAATTCTCTTATTTGCATCTGTACAATACATATGAAATTTTAATAAACATACGACGTGACAGATTTTTTAAGGCCTTAACCTGGCTGCCAACTAATAGTAGTTCTTTTACCTAATGGTCATGAGTGCACAGAAGGACTATTGTTTTTAAAACATTAATGACATCCCAAGGCTATTGCAGCAGCCACCCCATATATTAATATAAATGCTTCAAGGAATGTAAGCAGAGTCAAGCCCTCTTAAAACCAAATAGATTGATTTCATTTGAACTTAAACATATGCTTAGAGCTATGCATACATTTAAGTGTTCTGCTGAATGGCATTTTTCTTCAAAGAACAGCCTTGTTAACTTCAATAAGACTACTTATATGATCGTGTTCTTCTAGTCTTAAAGAATAAATTTACCATCCATTAATCAAAAGCCCAAACCTATGAAATATCACTATAATGAACTTATTTAATAAAGTTCACCTTTACTCACTTCTAAGCCTGATCTGTAAGGAATCTCAAGAACATAGGATTCTAATACTTAAAGGGCACTGAATAAGAAGTTTTAGAATACGCATCCAAAAATTGGATTTTATCTCCTTTTATTTGCCAGGGTATTTAAAAGAGGTCTTGAGGACATTTAAAAGATGGTTTTGCATCCAAACAAAGGTACTTGGGAGCAACACATCACTGTTTGCTGCTACGAGAACAATGGAAGGAAACAGTCTAGAAACACAGAGGCACTCTTCAGCCTTTTTTAAAAAAACATAAGGCAAGTTGTGTACCAAAGCTCTCTCTGAGTTATGCTTAAAAACCAAATTTATTAATATTAAATAGGCTGTACAATACCTTTTGATTAAGCAAAGGCTTTCCATTTTTCTGTGAGTTACAGCACTTGTTAATTCTCAGTCTGTGCAGTGAGATCCTTTGAAAGGACGTTGCCATTACCAGGTGGCTTTTTTGGGAAGGGGAGCACTGTTCCTGATCAGGGGAGTGACTAAACCTGACCAGAAAGAGGTTTCAGGGAATACAACATGTTGCAGGCAAGAAGGAGCTGTGCACAGCAGGGCACCAGGAGCCTGCAGCACAGACAGAGACTGAGGTCACTGGAAGCAGCCAGCTGGGCTTCAGGAGTTGCAGCAGAGGCTTCTGAGGGGCCAGAAGGGCCAAGACAGCATCTGCTGAAACTCAGAAAGTCACTCAACTGATTTGTCTGGATGCAAAGATGCACCAAAGATATGGTAGAATGGGAGAGAGGAGTTTTGATTAATATTTCATCTGGTATAGTCACCTTCAGATTTATTTATGTACCAAGCTAAGACATCTCCAGAAATGAAACAGCAAAAAAAATATATACATCAAGTTTCAGCTCAGAGCTTCTATAATGTACATTGTACCAAAGCCTCAGGGATAGATACTGGAGTGGGGGAAAGAGGGGAGGTACATGGAGACTCTCAGCCCTGGGGATCTTGTGCATCCACTGGAGAAAGAGTGGGTTCCCCTGCAGCATAACTCCGAGCAGAACTGAACTGTGACATGTATTCACCATGCCTTTTTCCTGATATACAAAAAATGAAGGAAATGACAAGGTGAAGCCATTGAGAAATTCACATGTTGCCTTGGACTTTGGGCTGAAAAAAAATATATCTCATCCTTTCCACTTATTTTCCTTGATTAGAAGAGGGATAATACAGCTTTTCCCTTTCAGTGAAAGAATTCTCATTTTCTATTTTGTGACCCAGCCTTCAGTGGCTATTGCTAATAGCAGTGAGACTTGGACAGACAGCTGGAAGGCTTGGAGGATACCAGCTGACTCATGAAAACTAGAGAAAGAGAGCAAGAGGGAGAGGAGACAGATGGGTGTGGGATGGGGGCATAACCTCTTTAAGCATCACAGATGCTCCAGAAGAGAACGTGTGTCTGCAGCCTTATGCCCAGTTGTGGGGAGACAGATGAAGCATGAACCAATAATATTTGCAGCAGGAGTGGAAGGAGTAATCATGGATATGGGCATCTGAGTCTCTTAAATTCTTTCAGCAGTCCTCTGGTAAATTCTGCTCCCACTGCCCGTGGGGTTACTTTGCAGTCTGTAAACAGATTTACAGACCCAAGCCCATCTGTATGTTGAGATAATATTACCTGTGAGCTGTTTGAGATTTTCAAAGGGATTTGGGCACTTAATTTGTTTGAAAATAGAAACACCTCTAATTAACTGGTAAGAATGTTAACTGTTAAGGTGTTAATCCTTTTGGAATAATATATAATTTACTCTTGAATTTAACTTTTAGTGAGATTAAAAGAAATAGACACCACGGGTTAAATAGAGCATTGGCAGTTTTTCATGTATCTTTCTCCTACTAAAAGCAATCTTGCTACTCATCCTCTCAAGTTTTAGTAAGTTAAGTGGTGCACTTAACTAGAATGGAGCAAAGAGAGTAAGTTGTTTGGTCAAAATATTACAAAAAGCAACTAAGCACAGAAAAGAAGAGAGAAAGCAATCTTTTAAGAAAAGTCAGAACATGTAACAAAAGCCTAATAATTTACAAACCTGCTTCTAAAAACAGACATTGCAAAGTGTTTTCATGGCACTTTAGGCAACAATCTCTACTTTTCATTGAAAAACAAGGAAAAGAAAAAATACTTTGCTATTGCATCTATCAGCAGTGCTTGCAATATTCAATATGTGACCTGGCATTGGGAGAGAGAGAAATGAATTAAAGCACTGCTGGAAAAGGAGGGGTAGGAATGTCTGAGTGGGTCTTGCACTTTGCTAGAAGCAGTGAGCTGTTCATATTGCATTTTGGTTTTGTAGATTGAAATAATTGGCAGGGTGCTCAGAGCATGCGGATGGTTATTTCTAGACTAGTCTATTCTGGTCTAGATCAAAACTAATAAAAAAAGTAGAAAATGCACTCAGCCTCTGGGTCCTTAGATTGGCTTTGGTTTTATTACTTATGTACTACCTGTAGCCTCAACTATTTCCTTAGTTTTGGTGTGTAATGAATTGCTATTTTCATTTCTGGCTGTAAGCATGACAGAAATCATTACATCATGCCTTATATGATCAAACCTCTTTTAATATCACCCTGTTTCAGTGACTATATTTGGGCCATTGTGCAGCATCATCATCTCTTACCACCTCACACTGCACTTTGAACTGCCAAAGCAGAAGTGCCCTTTAAATTGAAATCAAGTTCTTCAACAACTGGTTTCAGCAACTGAGGCAAGTCTGATTTGGGCTGATTTTCTTCCTCAAGACCTGCCCCTCTTGCTGTGAGTTTTGCTGAGCTGAACAGCTCCGTCATCAGACTCTACAGCAAGGCGTGCAAGAGTATCTGGGCAGGACTTAGCTCTGAGTGCCTCTGAGACAGGGAGTGAAAAATGTCACCGGCTGCATCCCAGGCTGCTGACAAAGCAGGCAGTGGCTGGGGGAGGCAAAGAGAAGCAATTCAGTAAATGATACTCAGTCCCTGAAGTGATGGATTCTGAAGTTAGAAAGAAAGGAAAAAGCACTAAGGGAATGTGTTTGCCATGGTTGCAAACATAACACTATTTCAACACATCATGAAAAAGGGAAAAACTCTCATCTCATATATATCCTTGTCATCCTTTGGCTGTCAGAAGAAGTCTATTAATAATACTTTCCACTAAACAGCTTATCTAAATTGCTCTACCTACTTTTTAAAGATGATATTATTGTCCCCATTAAAAGGACTGCAGCCTTTCTAAGACTACAGTCTCTGGTTCCTGAACAATTAACTTCAGATGATTCTATTCTATCTGTGCTGCAAGATGAATTCTGGGTTTGGGAATGGATTTGGGCAAACCTATCTATGGGATCGTTGAAGATGTCTGCATTCATCTCAGGAAGATATAGATTTGAAATGTGAAGAGGACTGGACCTGAGTTCAGTGATGGTCCTTCCAGTCAGACCACAGGAATGAACAAATGCTCCCTCTCTAGAGCACTCCACACAGGGACACTCAGTGTGGCCATCAAAGGTGATGGACAATTCTGGTCTGGAGACTGGGGCTGAACCTAGTGTAGACAGGTAAAACCTCAAAAAATATTCCATTAGGCAAAAAAAATGAAAGAGCCCTTTTCATTAGATTTCTTCTATACAAAACACACCTGCCCTTCAAAGGCACAGAACTTCTTGGGCAGAAGGAAGATTGCCCAAGGAAGCCAATGTTTTCCTGGCAAAAGCAGGCAATTTGTCAAGGAATGAATAACCACCAGAGCAGTGCACCATCTCACCATCCTTAGGCAGCTATTACATTTTTTTGGAAGAAACTTGCAAATATATATAGGCTGATGCTTTCAAAATAGACTAAGGGAAGCGTTACCCCTTCACTTCTAAATTAACTGGCTAATCTTCCAAAACAGCTGTTCCCAAGGTTAAAGTTCTCCCATTAAAAATATCTCTGTATTGTAAATCTGTGTTAAACCATGCATGCCAAAATGATGCTCTGAATCCCTAGTACAAGCTGTCACTTCTCACACACCTAGAACCTCTGGAAGTATCATAGGTGTAAGCCCAGCCAAAACAGCACAATATTGTAGTCTACTTACATGATGCAGAAATCATTGCTATGTTGACTACCCTGAAGTAAATTTTCTTGCCATTTAAAGTGCTAGAACCTAAAAAGGGAAAAAAAAGGAAGACTTTGAATTTTCATTTTATGTACTTCATACCTTCACAGATCACATGAGAGAAGGTAACTGTTCCTATCACAGAAGGTCATGATCTCTTCTCTGGAAACCAAAGCCAACCGAAACAGAAAGCCCAGAAATTTTATTTCTAAATAAGCTCGAATCACAAACATATATTTCAGGCCACAGTTCTGCTTTATTCAAGTTGAAATTCCAGATAACCTAGCAGGACAAAGAGAAAATCAACATTTTTTTTAATCCTGGCCTTCTGGGTCATGAGTTCAAACTATATTTCAGAGATTGAGAACTAAAAAACATTTTTGAAGGCTGAAAGGTTTGTCAAGAGCCAAACATGAAATGTGCATTAGAGAGTTAAGAGGTTTTTAACCCACTCAAGATCAAGTATCTGACTTTGGTATCATGCATGAACTAGAAGCCCTGGACTTTTTTTTTTCACTAACTATAGAGGAAGGCAATCTGTGTGGTCTGTCATACACCACAGGCTAAGGGGAAACTCAACAGACTGGTGAGATAGCCACCAGCTTCTGTCCTGATGGGGACACATCCAGACCCTCCCCACTCATATATGCAGACATGACCTTGTACTGCATTCCTAAAGATAATTTACAACATAGCAGTTGATGCCAGGGAGGCCAGGCATTGAATGCAGAATTTAAAGATTTGCCACCTTAGGAAAATTACAAATACTTGAAAACAGTATCAGCTTAATTTCCCTTTCTGCCCCATTCATAAAAGCTGTAAAGCATTGCATTTTTTTTCCCTGTAATTTGCTCAATTGCTTAATTGATTGATGTAGATGACTGAACAAAGGATAAAGCAATGAAAATTGGGCCATTATCTTTATTTGCTAGCATATTTTTATTTTGTGTAAATATTTGGGTTTCATTTTATTCTGGTTCTTACACTAGAGAACAGTTTTCAAAAGCAAACAGTTTTTAGTAACAAAAGACATGCCATCAGAAATCTCACTCCCCAAAAATAAAGAGGAACTGACTTAACCAGCTAAATATTACAGAAATCTAAGAGAAAACACAAGCAAGACATTGACTGCAAAATGAGCAATGTGTTGGAGCCCCTGGTCCCAGCAGCTGAGAAGTCACCACTCTCATTTTGGTTTGACACTTCTTCCAGCATGTCAAATAGCAAATTAATACTTTGTTTGTCGGCCTGATCCTCAGTGGCTAAATTTTACTGAACTACAAGATTCACTTTGTAAAGCAGTTGTTCTCTTGGTAATTGTGCTGTGTTTCATTTAGGAAAAATACAGAGTGCAGTGAATGATGCTTATGGTGATAACAGGCACGTGGCTTGCTGATTTTGATTGTGACATTAAAAAAAATGTGGCAAGACTATTATTCAGAAAGAAGGTCTTGATAAACGTTATGCTAGAAGAGTTAGAAGCAGTGTGGGGAAAAGGACATCCATACGAATGGGCTTAATTATTGATTGAAGAGAATGCTTTTGTCCTAGGAATATAAGTATTGTGAGATGATGGCTCTAAAGTAAATGCATGTTCTTTCCTGTTCACTGTGGCATTGCTTTAATTTCACAACTCAGTAGCCCAGGCATCACCTGAGTTCCTAAAGAATTGAATAATTGATCCATAATTAATGGCTGCACAGAGCAGGAAAACAGGAGCAGGATACTAGTTAATACAACGGCCAGCTATGGGGAATGGGGCTGTGTGCCTGTCCAACTTTGTGAAATTGTTTTATTAACTTTTATTAGATCTACAGAGCCACGTGCTGAAAGACACTTTTAAGAGCAAAAGTCTTTTAGAAAAGGTTGTGTGCATATGCCAAATTACTTTCTATGAAGAATAACCTAAGAAGCTGAGTAAAGGCACACAGAGTTGTGTGCATGATGACTCCAATTCACTCCATGGTCATAGTGATCATCAGCTTTTCTTTGTACAGAGGGAACGAACTAGTGACACTTTCACATTGAATCACATACAAGACACCTCAAAGTTTATATGAAAAACAAAATCTCAGCATAGTCTTCCACCCTGCCCTCCTCCTTTCCCCAAAGTTTGATTTACACTGTCAAAAGACCAGAGGCCTTGCTACCTGGCCTCTGGGCATGTTGTGGTATTACGAGTAACCTTCCTTGCTTCCTGGGCTTGTGGAGGACAGGACCTCCTTGCTTCCAGCCAGACCACCATGGCAGGCAAGACCCACCTAAAGGTTTCTCATATTCTGGATTTTCCCTGTCACCGTCCTCACGGCAGCTTTAAGCACCCACATGCATATGTGCTGCATGAGTATGGGCATACTCTGCAATTAGCTCAAGTTTAAAAGACTCAGGTTACCATAACACCCAGCTCTCAGATATGAACAGATGGCATTTATGAATGCACAGAATCTAGAAGGTAATTCTTTAAAGTAAGTTTATTTCTGTAAGCCTTTCAGAGTCATATGAAAATGATAGAGAGTATTAATCCACTGATCTGCTGAGCAAGAGAAAGAGAACAATCTGGCTTGTCCATGTATCTTTGGCTCTCAATGTGACTTTTAGCAAACGAAAACTTAGTAAATAGAAACTTAGGTCATCAGTCAAGTCTACAGTCCTTGTTTTGGAAATGACCTGATGGCTACCATTCACCTTCAAGCTGGCCTCATCTCTTATTTCTTTGAGCAGGATTGAAATATTCCCAAGAAGGGGAACCTCAGATAGATAGCTGCATGGGGATGTCCCCACCCTGCAATGCAACAACATCTCCTGCACGACTGCAGGATATACTTGTGAAGTCAGCCAGCACTGTGCCACTGGAGAACACAAATTAATTAAGAGGCATGCACTTCAAAGAACAGACTAAAACCAAGGGTCCAGCTTGAAGAACTGTGAAACTCTGAAAGCCTCAAGCTGACAGCAGTTTGCAGAACTGGATTCTAAAATACTCCATTTCCCATCTACAGCAGATGGAACTAAATGACAGAATGTGGATAAATATAGAGGACTAAAAAATATAATATCTATTTGAAGCAAATAAATCACCACGCTCACACCCATCCAAGGAAATGTACCTACCAGAAAAGGCTGACCAGCTTAGCAAGCTCCTCCTGAGTTCATGCTGTGTCCCCTCAGGAAAACAGGGAGGTTGTTAGGCACTTGCCAAGCACCTGCCTAAGGAATGCTCCTAAAACACCTGGTCTCTGCTGTCATGAGTGTTGGGATGAGATACATGGAAAGCAGAGAACTTCACACAGGCAGCTCTTCTTTATCTTCACCATTGCTGATAAAGCTGGATCACATGTGCATGTGCAACATGAGGGCTGTTTTGAAACGAGTTGGTGAGAGTGTCAGCTAGAACATGTTGGGACCAATCTTTGTGCACTTGCTTGGGATTCAGAGTGGTGTGGTTCCTAACTGACCTAATGATTCAGGGAAGAGACGTACCCTGCAACAGCACAACAGTACTCCAAAGGCACTTCATCTTTTCCTAGTCTAAAAGTCTACATCAAATTTAATTTCCAGGCTTCCTGAAAACTGGTGGATTAAAGCTGGATTTTTTTTTGCATCTTGCTTTTTTGTTGATGCTAAGATTCAACACTAGACAGAATCTAATTGCAGTCTAACTTCAGGATGAATCTGCCTTATTTAAAAGAATGTACCACCACTTGTCCATTCAACTGAAGCATAAAGATGCAAAGTAATTAGCATAAACAGAAGCATCATCTACGTTATGGAGATGGATTCCTGTCAGGTGGGTGTACACTGTTTCAGTGTGGATAGCCAGATGCTCTAGTCATTCTTTTAAAGGACCTAGAACATCTATAATGATTAATCACATTTCTAAAGCTGTAATATATGCTACCATCTGTTTAATTAAATCTCATACTTCCAGACATACGCCAGTCAGCTCACAGGGGTCAAACATTAATTTTACCCTTTTTACATCAGGGAACAATTGGTTTACACCAATTTTTATTCAGTCACTTTTTATTCAGTCCTTCTGGTTTTAGATACCAACCACTAACAGAGAGAAGACTGACAGCGTGACAGAAGGAAAAACTATTTTAAAATGTAGAGATCTGACCTCAAGTCTTGTCTTCTCTATAATTACTCTGCAGCTTTTAAGCCCCCATTACTTTGTACCTGAGACAGCTGTAGGTATCCTGCTCTAAAGGGAATGAAAAGAACAAACTCAACAGGCTTTGAAAAAAAAATAAACTCCTCTAGAAACATTTGCTCGTTTCTTCACATGCTTCAGTTCATGTGCCCAGAGGCTTCTGTTTCATTCAGTGTAGAAAAAGATTTGACAGGGTTGCATGTATCACTCCATCCTGTCCATTGCATGAGATTTGTCACTACGAGTTTTGGGTTGTCTTATATATGCCTAAAGCCTTTTTCACCCAGTTCCCTGTACAGATTAAGCTTGTAGTTAAAATTGCTCAAAAAAAAAGTAGCCTTAGGGATTTTGAAGATTATCATCTCCAGTTTCATTTTGTAGAGATACTAAAGTATCTGAATTTGAAATATTACATTTAATGCAAACTACTGAAGCATGCTTTGTAATTCAGCTTGAACTTTATATAGCACAGCTCATATAGATCTGCACTTTATTGGCATTTTTATAGTCGTTTTTTTCTTTGTTTGTTTGTTTTGATGGAGAAGTTGTTGAACAGACAAAATCTTCCATGACACAGTATCTCAGGAGCATTCCTGTCTTCCAAACTGTAGAAGCTGTTTGAATCCCACCTGCTGCCTTTCCTCATTTCATGAGGAATGTGCTAACACTATTATCCACCTAACAAATTATGGTTTCAGTTGCACTGATTCTTCTCCAGATTGTGACTGATTGTTCTAAAACATAACGATTTCTTCAAATAATGTCTGATCCTAAAGTAGATGTCAGTTTTCTTGCACAGAGCACCTGTTGAATCTGCTACATACACAAAAAGAGGAATTATTTCAATACTGTGTACTTGCTGTCAAGGTACACCCACTTCTCACCCAGACAGCACTCTCACAAACTGGCCTAGTTGCCTGAAGAAGAATTACTGCCTTTGCTTGCATTTATGAACTTGATGGCTGGTTTATGTTAGAATGAAATTAAGCAGATTTATTACTAAGCTATTTTACTCAAATCTTCATACTATTCAGTGCTTGGCCATTTTGTTAAACCTTCCCTGAATTTAAACCTTAAGTTCAAACTCTTTATTGAAGGAGAATGACAACATGATAACTCCTAGTTCAGTGCTTACTGGCAACTATTTTTCTTACCTTCATTAGATGTGGGAGCCTATTTCTTTTCTTGTGCCTTTTGAATTTCTATTTCATTTTGTCAGCATTTAGGAGAATAGCTTTTCCTATAGCAAGTCTGATCCTCCCATCCAACAATGGCCAGATTCAGAAGAGAAGGTAAGAAAACACTTCTGGGGAAGAGTCTTGGAACAATGTGAACAGTAACCTCTTCACTGCCTGTCATCACTGGGTACTCAGCACAAGCATTGCTTATAACTTCTGCAACATGAATCTTAAGAAATACTGCTTTGGTACACAGAAGTGAACTATTATGTAAATCTCCTTAAAAGTATTTCTGAAAGTCACACTAAGTGAGGTGTTCAGCCATCTAAAAATATCTGCAAGGCTGAACAATCCCTTAGTCAGACCTTCAAACCTTGTTCTGAGATCTGCTATTACTTCTGAACTTGCAGTAGCTGCACGAGCTCCATGCTGGCAGGAGAATGTGTTTAACAGCACAGTGTGCAGGTTGGAACTCTATTTGGGGCAGAACAGGAAAAATCCTAATAAAGCTCTGAAGCCAGAGTTCCTTGAAGAATCTCCCAAGATACACAGAGATGATAGCAGTCTTTGTTGATTCAAGTATCACCATTATCACAGTTCTTCCCTGTCCAATTCTTTTCTGTCCTTTGAAATTTAACATTGTGACAAACTCTGGAGCCTTGGCAAGGGAATGAGTTCAGCTAATCCCCACTGTCAGAGGAGAGGATTCTTTATGGCAGAAGAAATCTCCTATGTGCTTTGGACACTGAATGAACAGAAGAGTTTAAAAACTATCAGATTATATAGATTAATGGATCTGAATGCCAGAAGAGGATCCTGTCAAAATGTGGTTGGATATGGCCCACCTGGTAGGTTCCAGTTTGGATTGATTTTTTCCCAAGGGGACATCCAATCCTGTTAGACATTTTTACAAAAACAAACAGCTTGCATATAGATCTTGTAATCATTGCTTCCTGGGAAATCTGTCTGTCAAATATCTTTTTACATAAAAGCAACTCCTTAAATAATTCCCACTATAAATATTTTAATAACAGCAACAGTTATTGGGGATAAAAAAAAAAAGGCTATCATTAGTTTTTCAAACCCACCCAAAAGCCACCAGATAAAACAAGTATACACAATTAATTGTTTAGTCACAAAACCTGGATTGAAAACTGCATGTGTCAAGGTGTAATCCCATCTCTGATAGACTGTTTCAGACAAGGATAAAATAGAATGATCGATTTTACTGAGGCATCACAGATTGATGATTACTAGGGCTGAAATGCAGGACTAGACCGAACACAACTTGATCTGCTAAAGCAAAGTCTGTTCTGAACTGAGTGTTTTATTAAGCAGGTCCAAAATAAACAGGTAATTTTTAGATCTAACTTGAGAAACACTGCAAAGTGACATCAGAAAAAAACCCCTGCTTTCAGCTTCTCTGGAGCCAAGATTTCAACCCAAGTAACCAGTCAGTCTTGAGCTTCTCATAGATGACTCTTACAGTTGGGCGTTCTGACTATAAACAATAACCAGTATAACATATATTAAGTGAAAGCAAATAGATTTATCATAATATGAAATTTGGGAACATTACAGGGCTTTAATCTTTCTGACACATCTGAGTTGGCTCCTGATTCTGTTTCTTCGTGAACAGATGGTGACATTACAGTCACCACAAACACTGAAGAAAAATTGCAAGAAAGAATAAATACTTTTAAACACAAAATTTAGACTTTGTGTGATGAAAAACATGGTTGATGCAGTCTAACACTCCAGTCGAAGCCTTTCCATATTTAAAACCCGAGTCCCAGGCAGAGTACACAGCTTCAAAGCCTAGTAATCCAAGTACCAGTGAGTTATTGGAAGCAGGTGAAAGTAAAAATCCCTAAAAAGCTATGCTAATAAAATTAAGTTTTCATCATTTCCTTTTCTAACACTTAGTGATTTTTAGAGTCCTGCTATAAAGAGAGATTAAAATGGCATCTGAATGAGATCAGAGCCAGATCATCTTATTGTCCCAAAGTTTCTGTTAGAAAAGGCACTGGAGCAAGAAAACCTCTCCACAACCTCATGTAGATCCACAGAGAAAAAATTCTTCAGAAGAAACTGATCATAAACCATGTCCTAGAAAAAGAGCCCTTATGGATTATCAATTTGAAATTTCATCTACATGTATGCTCGAGCCCCTAAATTGTCAATGTAGACCATGAGACTGCCTCACATGATAGGATGGGTTGTGTTCTGCCTGACCAAGAGGTCACTGCCTTCAGCTTTTCACCTATCACACAGATGACAGACGTCACCACTGTGGGGATAACTGGATACCTTGTGAAGAGCCATCAGACTCAGTAGTTGTCTGGTCTATCAGCTAACCTGAGATTGGTTCACTTAATGCACTGACTTCGAAGCAAAATAGTTTTAAAAGTCACAAGATGTCCTGGTGAACATCCTGATGAATAAGAAAACACATGTCAACAAGTATCAGGCAGGGAACTGGAAGGTCTAGGTGCCCTTGCAATCCAATTTTAAGCCTTTAGTTGATTGTTGAAGCCTCTACTGACTGTTTTGGACTTGTACACACACAGACCTGCAACTACCTACATTGCCTTATCCAGTGAGAAAAAACTCAGATTGGCAGCTACAGCTTAGCTGAGCTCTGAAGCTGAACAGATATTTGCTCTTGGCTTTCCCAACAGATAGCCCTGGATTTAGCTCTCAGAGTTGATATTCTCCCCAGCTATGCCTTGGCTGGGCAGGTGAATTTGGTCAGCTGTTATACTAGAATACAGTCAGTCTTGGGCCCACATTCAAATATTTTTGGAGGTATTAGTTTTGAATTCTCAATGATCCAGGTCAATAGGTAAAGTCTACCATTATACAATATACAGTTCTGCTCTGTACCCCATCAAGTCTGAGATTCACAGGTAAAATAATTGCAATGTCTTTCAGATCAAGAACCATCCAAAACAATAATGATCATCATAATGGGAAATACATAATAGGGAAGTATTAGGGAATATAAGTAAATGAAATAAAATGCCTCTGGGCTGAAAAGCAGTAAGAGAAAAACTGAGGTAAACCATTACAGCACCAGATTAAAATACACAGTTGATCGGGTAGTGGCCAGAAAAGAAGAAAGAAGTGCTGTGTAAGAAGCAGCCCTATTTATTACTGTTTTATAGCTAAAGCAGTGCTTTCACCCCCCAACAACAACTTAAAACAATTGCTAGGAGAGTTTTCTGCAGCTGGAAGGATTATCCGACTCTTACACAATTCCTGTTACTCAGGTGCATTTTTGAGAGATGTGGTTCATAAACTTAAAAGTGATTGGTAGTATTTTTGGGATTGCTTTAATGTAAAATTCACTGCTAACATGATTACATTCTGATCATCTGCTAAAGGAAAATCTGAGTTACCCAGCAAAAGTACAGCATGCTTATGGTTCAAGGCTCCAAGGAAGGTTGTAGTAGCTGTCAGGCCTGGGGGGAATTAGATGCATTTACCAGCTTTGGAAAGTTTCCAGGCTTTATCACTGACGGCTGTTGGAAACACTCCTAAAAGCACCTGGAACTTATAACAATATTTTCCACAGGTTTGTTGTAGTTCATGATCCTTGGGCAATTTCCAAGGAACCTGGGCAATTTTACAGTTATTAGAAAGCAATGCAAAAGCCAGCCGCTGAAATTCATTTCCCTTAAATTGCAGGATTAAAAATTTCAAGAAAGAGTCAAAGTGTGAACTTGGAATACAACAAAATTCAGGTTCACCTGTGAATTGCTGTGCCTGTTTCATACAAACCCGGGTCCATTAGAATAAAGTGGGCATCATCAATAGTACAGAGACTTGAGCCATGCTCACCTGCCTCCTTAGCTGTCCTTCCACAGTGAATTTCTGTGGGGTGGTTCACATGCTGCTTATAACAAATAATAGGACAAAATCCTATCTAATAACACATTTTAAGAACTTGTATGCAATATCTTGAAATCAATAGCACTGCAGTGGTTCAGCAGCCCTCAGGACACACTATGAAGCTATTATCACAAACTGTGGGATCTTATTTCAGTTCCACTTGGCCAGATAGCAATAATTCCTATTTCATGTTATAAAAATATACTACTTAACAGTGATCTTTAGGTCAGGGATGATTTAGCTGGATGGGGGGAATGATTAATTGGTATAAACACCATGGTAGCTCACTAGGAAAACTAGTCAGTAATCTGTTTAGAATCATAGAATCCTATTTAATGCTGTTTTTCAATGGAGAAGAGGTTCAAGAGTAAAATAAAAAAAAAAAACAAAAACAAACACCTGAATATTAGACAGATTTTCAAATTACTAAATGCCCTGGTTGACTAGTGATGAAACTGAGATGGAAGGCAGCACTATATTTACAGCCAGTTTTTCAAATACTTGAAATTTTCAAATGAGAGTATATCCCTGAATTGCTTAAATCTGACATAATCTAGTAGTATAGCCTGACCTTTATCTTAGTATCTACACAATACCCATTCATTGCTAAGCTGCAGAGTAGGGATGCAAAGTGCTGCTCTAAATAATTATCCTTTTGACTGCACTTGTAGGTAAGAGTTGTCCAAGAGTTATTCAGGTGGGTAGATACAAACAGTTACCTACAAAGCACCCAGAAATTTATGTAGATATAAAATTAAAATGCCAGGAAATGCACTAAGCTAGATACATGCTTCCTCCCTTAAATCGATCCTTCTGTTATTTCCTTGTGTGGGCAAGACTGAGAATTTTTGTTTTATCCTATCTGAAGAATGTCTACATGTGATAAAAATCCTCCTCCAGATTTACATCTTAAAGATTTCACTCATACTGCCCCTTCCTTTCTTAAAAAAGCAAATTTAGAACTGGAAGAAACACTGCCCTCTTCCTACAATTAGGAAAGCAGGCTCTGTGATCCTTTGTAAGCTCCAGGGACTGCATTACAGAGTCTATTACTTACCTAGGAGAATGGGCTCAACAAGCAGATAAGGTCTTTGAAGCATGATTAATTTACAGGGGCCTTCCCACTACAACAGAAAGTGCTATCCAGAAAGATAAGCACAAATCTTGATTTGTTTTTGATATAAGAATGACTGCAGCAGTAGGAACAGTGGTTATTTGAGTTAATGTATCTGTATCAGTCTTGCCATGTAGAAAGGTCATAACACTGTACCTCCTGAAAGCATTCTGCTCTAAGAGGGCACTTTTTTTTTTGCAGTAGGAGGTGTGTTTTGACCATGTAAATTCCTTTGTGTGGAGAGATTGGGAGGTGACACGTTTGCATCTCAGTTGCCTGGACTCTGTTCAAATGCAGCCCACATGATGTCCTCCTCCTTTTCTGTATTCAGTCCCAACACCTCAACCTGTCATGGTCTTGTCTTCCATTTTTCTTCACTGTCCCTGTGAGCTATAGTTGACAACTTGCTTATTCAAGCTTTGGGTAATATGGAAAAACAATGAATTCACCAGAAATTGTATCCTTTTTTTGCTGCACAATGTCTGGCTCAAATATCTGGCTGGCAGATCTGCAGAAAATCTGCTTAACAATTCCCCTTCCTGCTCTCCAGTTCCAGACAGACTTTAGAAATGTACCAAAGCATCCAATTTCTGCTCAGTCTTACCTGCCACATCTCCACTCTACAGAAACCACTGATGATGATGCTTCTGTGGAACTTCACTTTACTTTTCAGAGCCATCTTTCTGTTACATCTCTGAGAGCTGTCATAATTTCCTGCCTGACATTTGCATGGGTCTTTCATCCGTAGCAATCCAGCTCTCCAGATGAGTGAAATTCTCTTTTTTTTCAGCTCATTTCCCACAAACTTTACTCTTCCATCTTCCTATATTCCTCCCACCTTCATCAGCTTTGATTTGGAACTACATACACAAATACAAAGATGCTATGGCAAAAACTGAAGAAATCTAGCTGCCTCTCAAAGCATAATCACTCAGAGTTAGACTAGGAAATGTAACGTCTCCTTTACCATAGCTGCTTTATGCATCATTGTTAATGTCACCACTGGATGTACCTCCTCAGGAAGATGCAAATGATGGATTTCTTGCATACAAGATTGTCCCAGAAATGCCATCACTAGTTTCACAAGTAATACAGGACTGCAGCAAATGGGTGAACATGCAAAATCATTCAGAAGTTTGCTTTCTAAAGATGAGTAACATTTCAACACTCACAACTTTGTAACGGAAGACAGTGCATCTGGCTCTGTTCTCCACCAGATGAATTGGATGCTCTCTGTAAGGCTGGATAGTAAATACAGCAATAATGTTATCAGTATAAATTGATGAACTGTAAGTGATAGCCATCATTCCCATTTATTTAGGAAACTTTGCCTTGTAGTTATAAACACCCAGCAATAAATGAAGGACATTGGAGACCTGATTTAGTTTTTGGTTTTGATATTAAATTCTATTAAACCTGTTAATGGAACCTGTTGATGAGTCCCTGAATTTTCCCCTCCATTCCCATAGAATACAAACTATGAAAGACTTTAGGAATGTCAGCTGACCTGGGAAAGATCAGAGGGGCATCAGGCTCCTTCCATTGGTTCAGTAAGAGGAAACACCTACTTTGAAGAGAGAGGTGTGAAACAAGACAGCCTTGCTGCCTTTTAGACACTTCCTGACTGCTTTTCTCTCCTCCTCAGGTGATGGTGAAAAATAACTTCAATGGAAATGTTAAGCTTCTCTGTTACAGTGAGTACCACGACTTTCCCTCTGCTGTTGGTTGTATTTTGTGTGAAAGTCTGGTTTCTCGTTTGCATATTTTGTAACAACTAGGAATCCAAAGAATTCATTGAGTGCTAGGTATAAAATCAAAGTTCACATCCATATCTTTCCTCTGTTGGCCTTGATGATATGATTTCTGTGATACTAAGTGCTTTCATACATACTTTTATGCTTTTTCTTTTCAGGTGGTCTCAACTCCCCACTTCTGGTTTGTCTCCCCTTTCCTAAACATCATGCAGATGCCCTTGCAGCTTCCACGTGCACTCCTGCTAGCTAACTGCTCCTCTAATCTTTTGACAGCTAAATACTTCTGCTCCTGCAGACTTCACATTCATGTGTGTGGCAAGCTTCCAAAATCCCTGGGGTTCAGAGTGTCCATAGGTTAATGACTAAGGACAGGCCTTTTCAATGGAGAGAGCAATGAGGGAAAGGGTAACGGTGCATGAATTATTCTACAATAGTTCACCAGTATTTACAAAGATGTACAACAACAAAATATGCCAGAGTGGCTCTGTAAGTGTCACAAAGTATTGTGTGTGCTCGAATCAATGTCAGACATAGCACTGGAGTCAGCTGGAAAAGCATTAGACCTTAGGAACTGGATAGAAACTACCTGTAGCCTAGTTCAGCTCCTCAGGATGCTCTTTCCAAGTCTTTACTTAAAGCTGAGATGTTTTTGCATTTGATTTTGCATCTAAGCCTGGAATATTTGATTACTGCTGACTCATTCCAAGGCATTTTTCTGAAATGCCTCAGGACAGTCTTTGAAGGACTGATAAGAAATTAATTCCTATTCATTCAGTGGCAGAAAAAAACAAACTGGTGTGGATCAAGTTTATCTTATTTGCCATGTCCCAGTGAAATGACAACCCTCAGAGACATAGACTTGATGTTCCTTACTTAAATACCTATGTCCTGTTAGAGCTAAAGGATGAGAACCACCTAAGCAAGATATACTTTTGAAGATTTTATGTTCATAGGTTATTGGTTACTAATTCCATGTAGAATTCCTGGAGGAGACCAGAATTGAGAATGTAAGAGCAGTAGAAAGAGCTAGATACTGTCAGAAGGGGGAGAGAAGGAGAGAGGTCATAGAACTGCTGTAAGCTGTTTTCAAATTAAGGGAAAAAATAAGGGGGTAAATAGGAAATTCTAAGCCAGGCTTACAACAAACCTAAGTGGTATTTCTTGCAACAGGCACATGCTCTGTGAAACCTTTTGTCAAAGAGTAGATGCAGATGCTAGTGTTGGGTAGCTTGATGGAAGACAGGAAAGTTTGTGGAACCGAAATTCATTGAGGTTTACTAAACACTTAGTACTCCTACTGAGTATGGCTGGAGTCTGATGAGTTTAGAGAAGAGAATCATACAGATATGCCCCTTTTTCTACTCCTCTCCAGGCATCTGTTTTTGACAACTGCCAGAAGCAACATATTTGCCTGGGTGGACCTTTAGTTTGACTCACAACTCATTCTTATGGCAAGAGGTAGAGGACACAGCCTCAAAGCAGTGGCAAACACATGCCAAGAAGTAGGTGGCCAGGAAAAGTCACTATTCTGCTTCTCTGCTGTTTCAAGAGGGTGTAAGTAGGTAAGTTAGACAAATGGCAAGCTGTCCTAGTAAAACACATCTGTGGCTTGCTCCTGGTGAACTTTCACTGTGCTCACACTGAAAAGATGTCTCTGCTTGCAATAAGAGCAGCATTTTCTTGTAGAATAAATTAATGGATTCTTTGCAAATACCTCTAGCTTTGCATGCAAGTAAAAACAAAAGCAAAAACGGGTCATTTTGCTCAGTTCAAATCCAGTAACAGAGGGAGTGAATTTTGAGACCAGCAAGAAAGAAGCTGAGGACTGAAAAATCAAAATCAGAATTACTGCAAACAGCATAAGAAACTCAGTCTGAAAATATCCTTAGAGCACTGAGCATAACAAACTAAATATGAGCTATAAATACATAATAATATAAACACAAACATATTTGATTTTGAGGTTTTCAGATAGAAACTTTTAACTTTGTCCCCTCGGTCTATTGCAGTTTGTTTGTTTTGTGTATTACAATTATTTCAGTTTGTCCCTTAAAACCTACTGCAATTTCTTTCCTCAAAAAAAAAGCCCATGTTTCAGTGCAGTGACATTAGCTCTGCAAAGACACGGGGCTTATTTCAGCTGAGAGGTGTTCTGATCTACAAGAACTAATTAGAGTATTTTCTCGAGCTCGTTCCTTTCTTCTCATTACTGGTCACCAAAGACAACTGCTGAGACATGATTATTGCAGAACTGTCTGCTAGTGTATGCATTGTCTTTTCAGCAATAAATTGGGGAATGCTACCAGAGTAAGGGGTAAGGAAAGCTTAGGAAAACAGCCACTGGCAGAAAATGGCACCCACAAGAGTCACCCTAAGGCCACACAAACTGATCTCTGCCAGAAACAGCTTCAGAAAGAAATGCTGCTGGGTAAAAGGAACACGGAAGAAATTAGGTCTGTTCAGTGTGATATGTTTATTCATGAAGGCATTCATAAAATGATCTGAAGGCTGGAGCACCTCTCCTGTGAGGACAGGCTGAGAAAGTTGGGGCTGTTTAGCCTGGAGAAGGCTCCAGGGAGACCTTGTTGTGGACTTTTAATACTCAAGGAGATCCTATAAGAAAGAAGATGTGGACAAACTTTTTAATAGGGCCTGCTGCAATAGGGTAAGTGGCAAAGGTTTTAAACTAAAAGAGGGTAAATTCAGACTAGATGTAAGAAAAAATATTTTTTTGTGATGAATGTGATGAAACCCTGGCACGGGTTGCCCAGAGAAGTGGTAGATGCCTCATACATATAAACATTCAAGGTCAGGTTGGACGGGGCTCTGAGCAACCTGCTCTAGTTGCAGATGTCCCTGCTCAGTGCAGAGGCATTGGTCTAGATGACCTTTAAGGGTCCCTTCCAACCCAAACCATTCCATGATCCAATGATTTCTCAGTGTGATCTGCTGGTTGTTGGAACTGTTGGGTATTTCAACCAGTGGTTTGAGGCATGTCACATCTTCTCCAAGGCTGAACAGCTTCATACAGAGAGTTCTTGAGTTCAATAAATAAGCGTTATTTGCAAATTAGATTATTTGTTTTGGGCCATTCCTTAACATCATAATCTAAGAGTGATCTATCTGACCTCAAAGCAAGAGCTTGCTTCACTTCATGGCTGTGCAACCAGCAACACCTACATCAGAATCAAGGAAAAGGAAGCCTTGACCTCAAAGCAAGAGCTTGCTTCATCTGCAAGTACTTCATGATTGTGCAACCAGCAACAACTACATCAGAATCAAGGAAAAGGAAGCCATAAGCTCTTCAGAGTTTAAATGTGGCCATCCATACTAACTGTATAGCATTTCCACATCTGTGGTGCTTTTCTACATTTCTGTCTGTTATCCCTTTTTTTACTGTCTGGGTGCATGAACTCCTAAAACCCTGAATCAAGTCATTATGCCATCATACTCTTAGTGGACTGAATGTCCCATGGAGTCAGCTGATATATCAGCACATTATAAACACAGAATAAGATGAATGTGAAGGAAGTGCAAAGAGTTATTCACAATATTGGCACCATCATGCCGCTAAGAAGTGTAAAGGTTGCTCTAGCTGTTCAAACAGTCTTCCCTGACTATATGTTTCAGACAAAGAGTGGGTTGTTTTGCTGAAGAGTGTTAATAAGACATGCCAGATCTTAACCGAGTCAGTCAATATGACAAATTCTGTAGTCTGAAAAAAATGGCCAGGGCAGAATTTAGCTTGAAAAGCAACCTCACCACCCAGAACAGGCTCGAGTAATTATAAAATCCATCGTGCTCCACAAGCACACTCAACAAAGAGTATTTTAACTTCCCCAGTCCTTCAGAAATCCCATTTGTTTCTACTTCCAGAGTGCAGTGGGGTTTAAAAAGCATAAGTTTTCAAAAGTGACAGATTTAAATCCAAACCAAAATAACAACAACAGGAAAAAAGGAAAACATCACACCAGGTTTATGAGGGAGAAAATCAGATGGCATTTTTACATGCAAATGATGAATATCTATGGGAAAGAATTCAGTATGATAAATGTGCTCTGTTTCCTCTCTGCTATTAAATGAGCTCCTGTGATGCATTTGTCTATACTAGCCTCACATTTCCAATTGCACAAGCTTTCCCATGCAAATTTGCAGCAGCTGTATAGGGGACACAGAGCACAAGGCCATGACTGGTTAAGCCATCAATTGAAAGTAACTGATGGATCCTTTTCCTAGGAAGGAAAACAGCTGAAAAGAAGACTCCTCTAGGGGATTTTGTGGTTTGGTTTGGGTTTGGTTGGTTGTTTTGTTGTTTCTTTTTTTTTTTTCAGTTTTAAGATGTCATTATTGCTATCAGTATTTTTTATTTTTTAGGAAGAACAGTCTATCACAATCACAGACTGAGTTCATGACTCACTAGTATTTTCCCATAGTGCCACCAGCCAAGAAAAGTTTAGTTTGGTCTCACTGTCTTTCAGGCCTGAAAAAAAAAAGTACATACCTCAAGAATATCCCCCCATGTCCCCCAAGAGTTTAGTTTATACCATCAGTAGCTCTTTTGAGCAGTATATACTATTCCTTCACCAGGGGTTTCTGCAACAGCACTATAGCACAGAGACCTCCGTAGTTGCACCTTGTGATCTGTCCTTGTTTATCTTACCTAAAAGATTGCATAAAGTGGGAAAACCAAATAATGTTCCAACTTTCATAGCTAACTGATTACTTTCTGATTTTTAACACTTGAAAGGTAATATCCAAAGTCATCACCTTGCAGTCTCCAACCACACAGAATTTTCACTATAGCCAATGAAAGTTTAGCCAGGAAAGACTGTAATAGTAAACAAAACACACTGAACCTTACTTTCAGAAGGAGAGACAAAATGAAATGAATTAATCATAAATATTCTTCTTGAAAGGACACTAAAACTTTATGACAGTGATAAAAACAAAGGGTTAGATTTCTGAGGGAGAAATGTTACTATTGTTGTGTGTCTGTGTGCCTTAATTCGAAGAAAACTTTTCCCACCATAGTAGTAGGCTCCTTGATTAGGAAAAAAAAAAAAGGAAGAAACAAATAATGACAGCCAATTTCCAGTGCTTTTAGGCTATTTCATATCAAACAGTGTGATGAATGTAGCAATATCACTTTTGGCTATAGCACAAAAAATATTATTCTCTATAGACGCTGCAGCATAAAACAAAAATGCTTTTATTACCAGTAGCAATGATGTGACATGCCTGATAAATGCCACTTTAAAACTCCTTTGGGTCCCAGCATCCCTTCACACTTATTATCAAGTTACTAATAGATTCTGTAGGTTTGACTGGCCATCATTTAGGAGTGTCATTTACTCTAAAATGACAGAAAAGTAAAATGTTCTAAAACGTTCAATTTTTCTCTTTTCCCTGACTGAGTGACTAATGAGTAAGAATAATAACTTTTATTCATGTTGTCTAGGTGATGAAATGGCCATTGTAGAATGATGAATATCAAGTAAAGATGTTTTCATTTAACATAGGCAGGGGGAAAAAAAAACCCATGAACCTTTAAGTCTTACAAATATGAAAGAGAGCAGGCAGCTATTTAGATATTCACATCTCTTGTATGACAACTGAGTCTGTTTCCCTGTGCTATTAGTTTTTCTTTGGATGCATAGACGCACTGACATCAACAAGGTCAGACATGTTACAGATTAAATTATCATTTTACAGTTTAAAGGCCCCCCTGAGATTAACACCCCTTTATTCTAGGCACTGTATAGATATACCATAAAGGTCAATTCCTGCAGCAGAGTGTAGAAGTTCCATAAACCAGACAGGCAGATGATCAGAGCAGGGAGAGATGCACGGAAAGAGAAAAGTCACACAGCAAATTCACAGCAGATCTCACAGTGTATTATATTTAGATTAGAGATGATACTTAGGTTGCAAACAGCTCAGAAGTGTCCCTGTCTTTGCAAATCACAACCATAACCCAGCAGAACACAATCTCCACCCACAGATGGTTTCTACAGTATACTACAGTACCAATAAAAATAAGGTTATAAACCACATCTTTCTGCAAATTTAACTGGAGCTGAGTGCCTAATTCTCTTCAGTCACTTAAAAACAGTACAAATTCTTGTCTGCATTAGAGGATTCGACCTCATCATGACAAAGAAACAATATGAAATCTTATATTAACTCAATGTAAATGCTCACCTGACCCTCTGCTCATCATGCTCAATCCTTGTAGTTTGTTCTGGTCAGCAATGGGGGCCACTGGGTGTTGGTCCTTTCTGGAAAGAACAAAACATTGACTAGGAATCTTTCCTTTCAAGGGCATAGTTTTTGTGTTTCTCCTTACCTGGTAAACCCCAAAAACTTCATTTCAACCTAATCAAGTGTTGATTGAGTGTGGGTTTTTTAAAGATTTTTCTCTAAAATGTATCTTTACCTAAGAGAGCTTGGCCTATTTAGTCCAGTGAGTTTATTTGTTGACCCAAGCCAAAAAGCAACATGTGATTAACATAGCATCTGTATAAACATGACAACCAGTAAGTATATTCTGATGTTATTTGAAGTAAAGGGTTACTTTAGACTTCATATGGCAGCAATCTCAAGAACTTCAGTGGAGATACTGCCAATTTGCATGAATTATGTCCTGATTCAGTTTCATTGACTTCAGTATTGACTTTCATCTGGATGAGTCCAGCCATCTCAGATCTTTAGCTTTTCACTGTCACTGGAGAGCCCAGTCCTGCCAAAAAGGGATTAAGTGAACTAGATCTGAGCAAGCATCTTTAGTTGCTCTCCTTAAAATGAAGAAATTCATCACAAAAAGGGCCTGAAGGACAAAGGGCTTTACAGTGTAGAGGATGAACAGCCACCACCCCATTGACTCATCATGCAGAGCAAACTAGAGACAGTGGGAGATAAAAGCATCCACTGCTTCAGCCTCAGTAAAGGAGTCAACTCTGCAGCTTCTTCAGTAACAGGGCCAGAGCCTCTGATCCACTCTGAGGATCCCCATGGCTACTGTGCTTCTTATTCATTAGACAGACTTTGAAATGTCAGCTCTGGTCACTCAGCAGGGTCATTTTTGATCATAACAGGTTCCTTGACAAAGAGGAGGAAAACCAGAATGATATCAGTGATCAGAAAGATCACAAAATGCTGCTCTGGCTGTATTGCAGGCTGTGTAATGTAAACTCCATCAAATAAACACTCCCAGATATTTTCCTACTCTCTGATTACTGCACTAGAAATGCTCAATAATGTTCAACTAATGTACGAAAACAGCATATGTCAGTCCAGCATTTCCTTCAAACTGTTCTATTTTCGGCTCCTGTTTTGTTCAATTAACACTGCTATAACTGACTCACTCTCATCACATCTGATCTGCTGGGGAAGAACAGAAGGAGTTTTCGTTAGCACTGGAAATCTCTAAGTTAAGGAACTTTATAGCGGTGACACACAGGTGAAGGTCTGAAAGATCTGAGGTCTGATGCTCAAAGGTCCTTCTCAAAATGTCAGCAAAAGGAATGTCCCTAGGACTGGTATTAAGGCTGAGCAAAGCCTGAGACTCTTCCTCCAGCCTTAACAGAAAAGGACAGCAGGACACACTTTTGGCTTAGCCAAAACCTCAGACTAAAGCCCAGCATGGAAAGCATGGGGAGAAAGGGCTTTATTGTAGCTGGGAGAAGTGGTCTCACGCAGGGAAACATCTCTGTTATTTACCTCTTTCAAATCCCCAAATCTCTTCATGCCAAATAAACCACTAATGATTACAATTAGTGTTATTCTACAGTGATGCTGCTCATTCTAAATACCACCCAGCTCAGCCATGGGCTCCGTGTGGAAGACTATCATCTGATTTAATTTCACACATTGTTCCCTGAAATAAAAGAAGTAGGTGGGCTGGAGAGAGGAACGCTTCCAGCACTCCCGTGGTTCTGGAGCAAAGCTTGCTCTTTGAGCACTGGCAGGTGAAAGGCTGATGGTGGTGACTGCTTAGCCTGTAAAATGTGAGAGGGTGAGGACACAGCATGTGGGTGTTTACCAGCTGTGTAGGCAGTGGAGAAGATAGAATTGTTGCCAGAAGGATGCCCTGGAGGGACTGTGGAAGTCCCTTCTATGCAAGAGTTTGGGTGGTCCTACCTCAGCTGGACCTGTGGCCTGGGAGCCAGCTGGGAGAGAGTGTGTGCAGGCTGAGAGATGAAGAATAAATGGAATGGAACAGGCCAGGGATGGAAAGGTGAGTGTTGTGAGCCAGCAGGTAGCTAAAGCCACAAGGAGGACAAGAATCAAAAGTCATACACTAGCATAACTATTTTCCTATTGGAAGATAAAGAAAATTTTAAGGTCCAGGACTGACAGCTTCACTGAGAACACTGATTAAAAAATATATTTAAGCATCTAATTACAGTTTGTATCTTAAATGAAAATACTTATGAGCTTGGCTGAATCAAAATCCAAGAAAGAGGGAGAAATGCAACTGGACTTCACATGCAGTTCAGGTAAACTCTGAGAATCAACAAACAGCAGATTCATCCCAGGCTCCCTGGTGAACTGTGTGCTAGAAATAATTTGCAAAATTATTTTTTTTAGTCCTAAAGACAAATTCATTTTACACAAGCCTAGAAGACTCTGTTGCTATTAAATCATCATCAAAAACATCACCGAAAGGTCATTTTGTCGGTGTTCTCATTTTATATTGCTAGACCCAAATTTCCCTGTGCCTGCCTGGATCTCTCTGCCTGAGGCTCTCTCTTCCCTTGTTGCTCAGGTGAAGGCTGCTGCTATGTGGATATACTTTACAATGTGTTTTGAAATTATTCTCAACATAAAAATTGGGCTCTGTAGGCTGCAATAGGCAGTATAAATAAGGAATGTGTCTCTACTTTAAATACAGTAAGTACAACACACAGGCCTAACACAGAGTAAGAAACAGTTCTGGATAGAGGCAGGAAGGTAGGACATTATGTTTAAAATAAAAGCTAACACTAATGAGCATTTCTAAGATGGATTTGTCTCAAAATTACCCTGAAAAGATTTTAGAAGTGGATGTATTAAAATGTTCATTTGAAATTGTTATGAATTTTTGTCTGAGGAGCGAGTTGTCTTAAAGGTTCCATTTTCCAACATAGAACTGTTTATGAAATATTTTGCATTATATTTTAATTAAAGTTATAATTACAGAACTAAATATAATTAGCTTCTTTCTTCAAAAGAAATTGGAAGTGAACTTACTTTATTAAATTTTCAATTTGTTTCCTGCAGTGTTACATAGTTTATTCTAATTAATTGAATGAGATCTCATAAATATTTTATCAACATAGGGATGTGATTAACAGCTCCAGTTTTGTGTGGTTTTCTTTTTTCTTTCCAGCTTTCTTCTTCTTCTCTGCATTACCATTCCCCCAGTTTTCACATGCACTCTCCTGCCTTCAGTGACAACCTAAATATGGGAGCCCTGCCAGAGCCCCCCTCTTCCACAGTAAAATGTTGTATTTTAGCAATCTTGGCCATAGGAAGCCATTTTTAACTTCTCATTGGGAATGTTTGTTATCTAAGGGAGCCTTCATATAACACAGATCGTGGAAGTGACACTCATTTCTCAGGTGATTTATGACTTCCACACTGAATAGCTTCCTGCAGAAGCTCCTCTGCTTTCAATGTGTGTGTGTGTGCAGCATATTTGTTTATTCTCAGAGCAGATAAAGCAGAAGGGAGTAAAAAGGACTGTAACCTCCCATTAGCACACCCAAGTCTAGAGATTACACAATGGACAGAGGGCACGTGTCACACAGCTCCCTAGTCCCCAGGGGGTTGCCAAGGGCTCGGTTTTTACATGGCATCAGTGAGGCTTAGGCTTGTGGGTGCTGAATGGAACCATTGTGGTCTGAGCCTCTGTCTCAACCTGTTCATCCTCCCATTTGGCATGTGGACACTCAGCACAGCACAAACATCAGCACAGTGCCCTCAGGCCCCTCTTACAAGATCAAGAGCTAGCATCAGGGAGAAAACACACCAGGGGCTTCACAGAAAGCAGCAATCCCTGCTTCAAAGCATGTCAAAGCAAATAAAAAGGGAAGGAGGACATGGAGGTGAAGCGACCTGCATGTAGCTACACACTGCAACAGGACAAACACGTGAATTTGCACTACTGATGCCCAGCCCAGTGTTGCCTCCCCCCCCAGTGCTACTGAAATGGAATGGTTATAATGTACATGGGAAACACTGCTCTGCAGCCACAGCGAGGAGCAGATGAACTGATCAGTATGGATAGCTAAGCAAATAAACAGCGTTTTGATCGTATCAAACAGAAAAAAAAATGTAAGTACAACTGTATATAAACCAAAGAGTCAGAAAGTAAGAAGATAATCATGGCTCTGTATCAGATTCAATCTCAATCAGTCCCTAGTTCAGAGGGGAAGGGATTGATGTCAGAGAGGAACGCTGTGTTCTTTGAATATATTCCAGATTAATTTAATTAAGCACTGCTTGAATAATATCAAAGGAAAGATTCAGCCTTCACCATGACCTTTACCATCTAGCAATATCAGAGGTAGGGGATAAATTGAACAAAAATGAAATCCATATATATTTTATCTATCCATTTAGCTCAGGCAGGCATTGTGTCTCTCGCCCATCTTGTACTGTTGACAGGAACAGGCTGAGTATCTTTTAATATCTAAAGAACAAATTGTTTCCTTGCAAGCATACTTCAGAAGTCCCAGTGATGCTATCTGGAAGTGTACACATTTCTTCCTGGGAAAAAAAAAAAAGTTCCCCTAATTGTTTTTCCTGTTCATACATTTATCTACCACTTATTCTTTAATTTTGGGCAAATTGTAGTAGTAGGAAAGTGAATCAGAGTAGTTTCTCATTCTCTATGCTGTACAAAACTGGGCAGTCTCCATCTGCATGCACAGCAATGCTTCTTCTGAATTGTGAAATAAATCGGTGGAAATCATGCTGACAAGAACCTTGCACTGATGATTCAGTGGTCCTGTTGCACTGTTAATGTTGTTTTCCAAAGTCTAAAACTATTTCCTGATCAATCAAGATTTTGATTGATAGATGAAGTTAACCCTGATCTTAACAGGCATTTCTTGTAGAGGCTGGAGCTGTGACTGTTGTTGCGAGACCTGGATTTGACCTGAGATTTGCTCTATATTTATGTCTTAAGCTTTATTGTGCTCGGGTCTTCACCCTCTCTTAATTTACTTTACTTGTCTGAAATCAAGTAGACTGTTACCTGCACAGCTGCAAAGGCAATAATAACAGTAGACACAATTTTTATGTGGAGAAGGTCCACATTTCTCAGCTCCTAACACACCATGAAAGAGGAAAAGGCCAGAAAACTTGTTCTGCTCTTAAAATGACAAGAATATGGATATTTTCTAAAATTATTACAAGAGAGGCCTGGGATACACATGTAATATTTAAAGCACATCCAACATACTTTAGGCACTGCATTATTAATGTCGAGTGAAGTATATTCTCCAAGTATTTATTTACAGCTCTCCAGTGCTAAAGCTCTGAGTGGGATTAGTGGGATTCCTTCCCTTGGCTGCATATCACCCCATGGCAAACATCTTGCTCCATCTCAGGGTAATGCAACCTCCCATTTTTCTAATTCAGAGTTTCTGAACTTTCATTCTCTGGGAAGTCTCCTGGTTAGAGCATTGCATGGTTTGTCAAGAGGGAGCTTTGTGGAATATCAACATCAGCAAAGTCAGCTGGGTCAGCCCCCAAACCCTTAAAGCTCCCCCATCACAATGCCTCAACAAACTGTGGCATCACAGTACTATCACGTTATCTAGTTAAGGGTACTTTATCTCCCCTTGTTTTAGTTTGCTTTCATAGCTACAGTCTCATCTTTTACCTTGTAACATAACTCTAAATACTTTCCTGTTACCAGATTCTTTACTGCCTGCTGCAGATTTTTACTCAACATATGGAGAAAACAGTCTTCACACTTTTCTTTCCATTCCACATCCTTGACATAAGGGGTGGTTTAAACCGTTTGCATATGTATACACAATGGAAAGGGGAATCTGTGCTGACAGAGAGAGGCTTTAAGCACTTTGTTGAAACAAATCTTATGAGAAGGTTCTACCTTTTTTTTTTTTTTAATCTTTGGAGTGTATTTGGAACTCAGATAATATTTGTAAAGTTAACTCACAACCACTGGAAACTCCACAGTCATTCTGTTCTTGCATTTCATCCCCTGATGAGGGAAAAGGATCTGAGATCCCTGTTCTAGGCAGGGGACAAGAAGGTGCTGAGATTCCTCCATGGCAGAGCTCCCAGCTTTGTGGTCTCAGCCAATCTCTTTGCACACTCACAGCAGAGGGACACAGAAGCTCTATGGATTTACAAAGCCATACTGAAAAGAGAAGTACTGGTGCACACATGCAGGGAGCTGACACAAGGGCACACTGCATTAACTCTGCTGTATCCTAAAAAGATGTTGACTTATGAGGTGGAGAATATCTCATGTTATACTTCTTGCTACCCATTTGTCCAGAACAGTTTCTATTTCCTATCTCCTTTTTCTGCACAGCAAATTTCTCAATGACAGAAACACTATGAGCTGGATTATGCCAAGTTGGCATATTCTAATAACTAAGAGTCCTTGGAACAATTGCAAGGGCTTTGAAGAAACATGAACTAAAACCATCTCTGAATCTTTTCAGGTTCTGACTGCTTCTGTAAGGAAGGACAAGCAATTAGATATTTTGATGAAAACTCAGATGAAACTTAGATGAAACTCAGTTTTCACTCTAGCTTTAACAAAACCACAACCTGGATTATTCAGCCTCTCTGGTTTTGTCACAGCGCTCACGTGGCATATGTACCACAGTGTCCTGATCAGCAGGTAGCATCTGTCTTGAGTTTTGTTCTATTTAATTTGATAAAAGTGGAGCTCATGCAAAGACAACTAATTGGGGAGCTGAATGCACAACCTACCACCCACCATGTGTCCTTACTGGAAATAACTCCACAGAACCTACAACAGCTTTAACTCCTGATAGTATTCTCTACTTCATGATTTCTCAGTAACTTGGGATGCTTTTTATGACAGAGACACACACCCCACACACACCCCATGCAGAAGAAACTGGACCTAATGGCATCCTGAGTAAGGGAACTGTGCAACCCCATAGCTGCCATAGTGTGGGCTTCACACTGCCTTCAGGGGTGGGACAGCTTGGCAGGAAGACCTGGCCAGAGCACAGATACTTTCCTTCTCTATCATTTGGTGTTATGATGCTAAGATGATTATTGGACCAAAAATTTAGTAAAAAGTCCTACTTTGTAGCAGTACTTAGGTCAGATTCAAGTTCATTCTCTTTTGCCCATATCAATTCATCTTGACAGTTCTCTACAAAGTATTAAAGAAACTCTCAATGTGATATTTCCCTTTGCTTGTGTTTTTAAATGAGATCAGTGTGGCAGTTTCAGATAGATGCTTTATTTTACTGTCACCTGGAGAATCCCACAGCACTTCTCCCCCTCCTGATTTACATCTAACAATATAAGTGGAAACAGAAAGCTTTTATTTTAGAGGCATTATCACTAAAATGTCTTTAGAAGCTTCCAGAAGAATAAAATGTCAGCTATTTCTGCTGGCCTTATCATTTCACAATTACAGAGCTACAAGCTGTGGTTGAAGCCACTGGAAAAGGATATTCTTTTCTATGCAGAGATCTGTTTCACTGAGCAGCAGCCCCCACTGCCTTCCACACTGAATCATCATTGATAGACTGCTGAAGATTTGGACCCCCAAAATAACTAGAATCACTCAAAAAAGGACATTCAATCTTCAGTGAATTATGTCCTTGACCCTTTACAGCCCGCTTAAATCTTTGTTTAGACACTACTTAGATGTCATATCAACTTTAATAAAGAACTTCCTAAAAATTCAAAAGGTCTGGATCTTTTTTCACCATTACCAGTGAAATCATTGAATGACCTGCTACCAAAAGAGGCTAGCTAAGCAGGATTTTCCATGCTTCACATTACTTAGATATCAGCTGCTGTTATATTGTCTCTCAGTAGCCTCCATAACTCTTAACATATCTTGCACATATAATGCAATTAGAATTCAACATGAGTCTCATAAATCAAGACAATAAAATCACATCTCACTGTAACTTTTAATCTGTTGCAGAAGCTCAAATACTTTCCCAAAATTTTTCGTTTTCTTCAATTAGCTATGATATATTTAGTGCTTATTTTCAACCATTAAATGCTTCAGTTCAAAAGTGCACTAAGCAAGTAAGTAATGTGCAAAGCTTCTAAGCATTGCTCAGAGGAAATCCTAAGAACCCTTGACATGCTATTTTTCAGTAGGCAGAAAGACAGACAATTGTGGATAATTTAAATCAAACTACTTTGTAGATTTTTGAACACCACCATTCTAATTTTGTAGTCATAATTTTCACTTTATAATGTACTTTCAAGAAGCCAAAATGAAAATTTTAAGAGTTTGTGATACATGTGGGTGTGAAAATGTTATCAGGGGAAACATGACTTTTTTACTGATTTTTAGATGATATACTCACACTTCAAAGAGCTGGATTTTTCCATCACCTTGCTTCCACCAAGCAGCTGAAAGCCTGAAAAAAAAAAAGAAATGGGACAGTGTAGCTCTGAGATCACGTAAATTATGTGGAAATATGCAAGTTCATAAATGAATATGATTATTTTGCAATTAGTTGGAGTTAGGCACAGAGGAAAGCACATCACATCAACCACTGTGAAAATCCAGTGTGGCCAATGGCCTTCACTGCTGGGTGGGCAAGTCTTTGCAGTAGCTTCTAATGCTTCTTTTTGTTTGTTTGTTAAGTTCAGAAACTTTCTGATGTAACTTTTTTTTTATTGGCAAATGTCAGTTATGCAATCTGAAACAGTTCACAAGAAGGGGTTAGTTTCAATATATTTTCCTCCACACATTTCTGACTCACACAAAACACCGAAATTAGCAAACATCTTGTTTGCCAAGAAGTTTCATTTCCTGGTCTAATAGACTGTCAGTATTTTCAAAACGACTGAAACGAGGATCTCAAGTGATACACCATGAGATGCTCGGTCACTTTGGATTTTTCCATTTTCAATTTCATCCTGCTTCAAAATTATTATTTCTAAAATTTTATGAACTGACACAGACTAGGAAACCCATTTCCCACCCAGGTGCAGTACCACATAAGAGCAACTGACTGTACAAACTTCAGGTAAAGTTTAGAACCACTTTAACATCCCTGATAAATCTGTGCCTGTGCTACACTTGCATCTCTCGTGGCAGTGTTAGCTCTGACCTCCTAAAAACAGTCTTGTATGTATTGTGTACCTGGGAGCCAGAAGTTTTCCAACAGCACAAGGTGAATAGCCCATGGTAGCAGTATTTCTGCTGGGAGGACTAGAGATGGAATAAGAGATACTACCTATCTATGAACACTTTGAAGGGATCTCTCACATTGCTATCATTTTATAATCCCTTAAAATGCTCACTGTGAAAAGGGGATAACTTCCAGAAGACTTTGATGGCCAATGGCAACTCTATAAATGGGGAAGAAGTTCAGCTAGCAGCTTTTTATCAAAACTACATAAGAGATATGGTAAGTGATCTGGAATTCCAGCTTGGCTTTATGAGGACAAAGACACAGAACCATGTCTGTCCTTTCTTCTGCCCACCTACAGCCTCTCCTGGGACGTTGAAATTGAATGAATTTTCCCATACTAGGGGCAAAACTGGAAAAGGCTGCACTTTACAGGGCATATTTTCTGTTCAGTTTGTTCCTTAGATGCAGGCTGGGGGACTCTTTGGTGAGGACTGAGAGTGGCATCTCACTCCTGGGACTTTGAAATTGAAGGAAGCAGAAATGGATTTTCCCATACTAGGGGCAAAACTGGAAAAGGCTGCACTTTACAGGGCATATTTTCTGTTCAGTTTGTTCCTTAGATGCAGGCTGGAGTCCTCTTTGGTGAGGACTGAGAGTGGCATCTCACTAGATATGCTCACCAGAGCAGCTGTTGGTTATGGGCTAGGGAGCAGGGAGTTGGAGGCTCCTGCTAACAGATGTTAAAGCAACCCCAAGCCTGCTCTAACCAATGCCCAGGAAATGGTGCCCTTGAACATGGCAGTAAAGAAGCACATGGCTTAGAAGTTTGCACGGGGGGAACTGGAGGAGGCTCGGTCCAAACGGAGCACGCTAGTAGCATTAGCCAAATACTAATAGCAGCTGCCGGAAATTTGGAAGAGCCAGCCAAGTTGAACACCACCCTGTGCATCTGCCCTTTTGGAGCCACCTGCCCAACACACATCCTGTCTATGCCAGGAGCAGTATTCCCTCTCTGCAAGGCATTCCAGCTGGCAGGAACGCCTGCCTGGCTCAGTGCCTGGAGCGTGCTGCAGAGAGCCGTTGTTCTCCCATCCCAACCTCACCGTCCACTGAAACCCCTCAAACGCTGCCAGCCCAAGGCCTGGGGGGAGAGGGGAAGTGCTTTGTTATTCCCTCTTCTCTGGACTGAATAACACAAGGAACTGTGGAGTTCTTACCATCCTACAGCACTCATGGCTATAGACTGAAATACACAAGCCTAAGGAATTTTTTTCTGAGACTTTAGCCCCTCGCTGGCTGCTGCTTTTGTCTCCTGCAGCTGGTTGCAGTGGCACAGTGAGCTAAGTAGGGGCCACCAGCTCTCCAGATGGATTAGCCCATAGCTGCCACACCAAAGATATGTGTACATGTGCTCCTTTCAGCTCAGTTTGTTCAAACTTCTGTTAAACTAAATGTTTCAGGGAGCACAACTGTGGTGGTCACAGAAGCATGCACCTCACCTCATGCTACACACCTCAGCAGAGCTCTGGCTGGGCTTTGAAATGAACCCTAATGCTAAGGGCTGCAATAGCCTCAACAGTCAGGGTAGGTGGCTTAAATCTACCTCAGATACGTTCACAAGCTCTGTCTTCATGGCAATGCAGACATACTCTGAGATTATACACTGGTTACTGGCAGAAGGAGGCAGAGAAGCACACCACAGCAGCAAAAATAGACTATCAGTTTAGAGTGCTCTGTCTACCACCCATTACCACTGTATTATCATCTTCTATTGCAGTCAGACCTACAGCTCTGAGTGAAATTCTCAATTTCAGTTCCACCCTAACTGACATCCTACACTCACAGAAGATGATACCTCCACTGCTCCAAAAAGTCTGTAAGTGAAGCAAATTAGACAGACAAAAAGAGGATGAGGGGAACTGCTGGACGTTGGCAAGTGGCAGGGGAGGATAGAAAGAGGCAGGAGTGAATGTAGATCTCCTGAATCTTATCCATAAAACCATTCTTCCTATCAGCTCCTCATCTGTGAACACTGCATATTGAGTTAATGACCCTACATATTAGACTACAGCAGCAGACTCAGAAATTAAAGCTCCTGGATGATCTTTTTTTCATTTATACTCCTCTTTTTGGGGCATAATTACAAGTGCGTCCATATGCATTCAGCACGTGTGGCAGAACTCCTTTTGAAGGACTAGGTTTTATTTCAAAGAGAAAGCAGTATAGCAAGGAACTTTTCCACTTAAAAAGTATTCTACTCCAATGAATCATGGCTGTCATTTCAAAGCTACTTATCATGTTAAGAATATTTTTCCAGAAGACTGTTTAATTTAGTGATTTGGAATGTAAGGACAATTGTGGGGAATAAATAACCATGCAAGCTGTAAGATCAAAAATACACAAAGATTTCAGAACATATGAAAAGAAACATATTTTAAAAAATCCTGGACATGCAAAATAAAAGATTCAGATTAAATTCTCATTGCTGTAGGGCTTTTGCTTGCTATTCATGAGAGCTGTGGAATTCACTTCTCCTTGACATCAGAAATGCAGATTCAGTGAATTCATTTTAGACCAAATTGAAATCTTATCTTTTTAGGCTGGCTTTTCCAGCCTTAAATACAGCTCAGTTTTAAAGCTCCCAGATATAATTTTATGTAAAGCTATTTGAGATTCTTTGTATTTTCTGCACTATATACATTTAGTTTTATTGTATTTATTTCATGTGCTTTATAAAATACTAAGGAAAACAGCTGAAAGATGACAAAGTGGATAATGGGAAAGGTAAAGTAGCCATTTGCTAATGCAAAAGGATAAATACAACAGAAATGGAAGGAAACTTCTAAACTATGTTCTTAAATATGAAGAAATACTTAGTGAATGAATATACCACAGGGATTTCTACATCCCATTTCTTCAGCTACCATGCATAGCTGTGTGACTATGGGGACCAATTTAGAATTGTACTGCTCCACCACACCCCCATTGCTACCTGCACACACCACACTACTTTCCAGTGTTTCTCTTACTCTGTAACTGTGAAATCTCCATCTATTCTCTCTTCATACTCAGGCCACACCACTTGCTGATGGACTACTGCACAGGTAGCCTGCCAGCCAAGGAGAACAAATGGGCCTGCTTCAGAGCTCTAGTAAGGTAGGGAGTACATATGTCCCCTCAGCCACCAAGCCAGGAGGACAGAAGAGCAAATGTTTGCTCAGTTGCCAGAAGGCTAAAGAATTTTTTCATCATACTAAATCCACTTGCTGTCAGGAGAGGCAAATTTCAACCTCCTTTTCTGAAGTTTCACTAGCTCCTCCATAAACCTGTAGGCAACCAGTTCTCTTTTCTTTTTTTTTTAAAGGTAATTCTGTTGAATCACAAACTTCTGCTTTAAATATTATAATCAAGTATTGACTTCCCTAATATTTAGCACCACAAAAACACATGACCCTGACAAGACTTATTATGTCATTTCCTGGGAGAAGACTGGGAAGGAATAAAGACCAAAAGGGAAGAAATCTGTTTCTAATTTGGCTCAGGTGATCACATGCTTTAAATATCAAAAGTGTTTTCAATGAAATCTGTTATAAGAACTCAGATATTTTTGCTTACTCTAAGTGTCAAGGCCTTCAGCCATTCCTTCTCACAGTTACCCTCTCACCCATGCAGGAGTTATGACTAAGTCTTGCTGCATCCCGATGCAATAAAACATTTACTTCAATTTCTCCTTTCAGCTCACTAACAAGAGCTGCTGCTGCTGCCCAAAATCTTGGGTCACTCGCTCACTGTCTATCCCACACCCCAGCCCCATGCACACCCCTGTGCTGTAGTGCAGACCTGACTGCAGAGCTGAGTTCAGTGCCCCTTCAGTGGGTTTGCCAGGAGCAGGCAGCCAGCTACAGGATGGATGCACCTACCTGCCTGCCTAACAGGGATCTGTGCTTCAAACTCATTGCATGTTCTAACAGGTTGAATGAGCAGAACTCATTTTCTAGGGAAAAATGGGATTTCAACTAGACATTTTTCAGCTTTTCTGTGGAGAAAATTTGCTTACTAAGAATAGTTTTGCCCCTCTCTGGCAGATGCAGGCTAGAACAAAAGCATCATTTGTCCCACCTTCACCATTCTTCTCCATGGGTGAAAGGGCAGAGGAGGGCATGTTTCTCAGGAGGCATATATGCATCACTGGCTGCTGTGGTGCAGACAGAAGGAGCAGGTTCAGCCTCCTGCTATCCATTATGTCTCCAGGATCAGCTGGCTACATCACATCCTCACCATCACTGAGTAAGCAGACGTGCACCATGCAGCAGCATAGCCAGAACAACCTGCTGGAGGCCCATTTGCCCACACTGCACACTTCCCTTTCTAATTTCAGGGAAAATTGATGCAGAAGAGAAAA
This sequence comes from Merops nubicus, assembly GCF_000691845.1. Classification (NCBI taxonomy): domain Eukaryota; kingdom Metazoa; phylum Chordata; class Aves; order Coraciiformes; family Meropidae; genus Merops; species Merops nubicus. The sequence goes on from NW_008588864.1 coordinate 69,168, forward strand.
AAAAAAAATCAGATGAACTATTTTAATGATGCTACACTCTGTAATTAAAGATTCCTGAACTATAGATGGCACCTACACTCCTGTGCAACATACAGGGTGGTCTAGATATATGCTTTCATGTCAGATAGATAGAAAGATATAGGTAGCATGCCATGTGACATCAGATGGATGGTTGTCCTTTCACTAGTATAAGAATTGATAATAGCTGCTGACAAGTTATTTACATTACACTCCATATTTTCTCTTTTGTAAATAGATTTCCTCTGTGTCTGCATTTGCAACAGTCCATCAGTTCCTATGATTTCCCTGTAAGGGTGCAGGACTACTCAGCAGGCTGCTCTGCCACTAAGAAATAACAGCACCAGGAGTCTTAAATAAAAAAAAAAAAAAAAAGCAAACCAAGCCTGTTTTCTTCATGAAAACTTTGAACTTGCAGAAAGAAAGTCTGAAAATGACAGTGGCAGTAGTAATAATAAAAAAACAAAGTCTTTGCTAGGATAAATAGACATTGTTCTAGTTATTTTAATCAGCCTCCTCTAGCAAGGAATTTGGCTTATAATATGTATTTTAAATCCCCAACATCTTCTGATATTTATAATTGATTTTGGTACAGAATCATCAAAGGAGTGCAGAACAAAAATTGAACAAGTTCCTTAAAAAACACTGGCAGAGCTAAATTATATCATGAATATGAAAAAAAGCCTAGCATGCAGGCAGCAGAAAATGAAAGGCAGCTGGGTGCAGTAGTGAGAGAGACCAAGGTGCAAAAATATCAGTTCAAATATTCTAAACATGACTTAAATATTCATCAACTTGTTCTTCTGTATTTTACAGTTCATTCACCTGTGACTTAAGGGTCACATGATAGCAGCCATGGATGGAATTAGGAAACCCATCTTTTCCAGCTTTAGACTCAGCTTTCAATGAGAATAGGTAAATAGTATTTTCTCTTTCCACATGCTATGCAATAGAAATAATAATAATAATTATCATCCTTTTTAAGGTGCTTTGAGATCTGTGAAGAAAAAGTGCTCTGTCAGAGCTTAGATAAGGTGATGTTGCAGGCAACTTTCTCATTCCTTGACTTCATTTTTTCTTTTTACAGACACAGTGTCAATCTATGTTAGGTGCCCTTCTGAAACCCATTTATTTTAAATGACCCCAGGTCTCTTTAAGGTCTGTATCCTTTCAGTTAGTTCTCCTGTGAGTGCCCCTTGCACAGGTCAGCTCTGGGCATGCTCATGTGCCGTCCCATTATCCCTGGCTGCCACTGAACTGGTCACACTCTTTATGGTGGCCCTCCTGACACACTCGTGGTTTGATCTCTGATAATAACCTGAGTTGTGCCATCAGACAGGGAAATGTATTTGGCTTGCAATTCAGATCTAGTTTTGGAGTAGCTGAAAGACAGACACTGCCAGGGCTGGAACCCGACTTTTTTTAGAGCAACCCAATTCTGACAATATATTTTTAAGCCAGGTAAACATCCTTCAGATTTGCTGGAGTCTGTGTACAGGCTTCCCACATTTGCAGGGGTCTGAAACGTAGTGAAACTCATTCCCACTGGCACACTCTAGTCTAGATCACCTTCTGTTCTTAGCACACATAATAACTATTTTCACCACATCCTTGTCAGCTTGGTCTTTCAGGAAATGCATTCTGTTTTCCATTAAGTCCTTTTTGCATAAAGTAATTTGATCACCTAGTAGTCTGCCAGGCTTTCTCTATCCTTGACTGACCTTTGGTAGGTTAGTCTGGCTAAAGCCTTGCCTATCAGTTCCATTACTCACAGCCTTGTGCTATTCTTACTGAGGGCAGTGCTTTCCGGGAAGGACAGATATAGCACTGCAAGCAGCCACTTCACTCAGCTAACATCATGATAAGATCTAGGCAGTGCCAAAATCTTCAGGTTTGATCTTAATAAGAAGTCGCCTGCGTTTCCCTGTCCAGGTGCGACGCTTCAGTTTTTAAGTCAGATCCTCAGCCCCTGCTGTGGATGGGAATGGCAGAACCCGGGGCCTGGGCAAGGTCTGCAGCAGAGTGAGGACCTGCACACCTGGCTGTGCCAAATGCCTTCACTCACACAGGGCTGCAAAGGCTCTATTCAGGACAAGAAAAGTCACCTGAATCAGCCCTTAGGAAGTGCACACTAAATTTAAAAGCTCTGTTGTTTTGATGAATTAACTGGAATCCTGATTGCTCCAAATATTCATAGTATTGCAGGATCCAAAAGATCTTTTTGTCTAGCACCTTGTGTCACATAGACTTGTGAATATTATCCAGCTAAGCCCATTATTATACCAATGATGAAGGGTTAATAACTCAGGCTACAATAGACACTTCCAGGCTTTATGTATTGTTTTGAAATAAAAACAATACAAAGACATCTAAAAGAATGTAAATTATATCACTGCTGAGAAGCTGAAAAGCAAAGTGATGATTCCTTGTCTTTGATCTGCCTTGTTGTGTATTATTATATTTCTGAACTGACAAAAAAATGTTATTTTCAAGGCACCAAAATGTCTGAACTATTTAAGAATTGTCGCCTTGAATCAATTCTGGTTTCATACATTGCATCTTCACAGGCATTATTTCTTCCAAATCAATTCCATCTCAAAACTAATTGTTTAAAAGCCATGTCTGCATTCCCACGTTAAGGGAATATCAGTGGCACTCCCCATTAAAACAAAAATATTTACAGTAGGATGCACAATCCACACAATGGTACTGACAACAGTAAACGTTTCCAAATGCAGATCTTTTGCCTTTGTGCATACACAAAGCAGCTCTTTAAAGGCTGAAGGGCCTGTGTTAGAAAAACATACAGCATCTACTTCAACAAGAGAATCAGACATCATTTATAATTCATGTAAGTATATTGAAGTTTTCCACTGCCATCCAAGAAAGATGGTTTCAAATCTATGGAGTGCAATAAGCCAATATTCTGTGTAGCAACTTCTATATATCTCACATAGATTTTACTCAGGAGATCATTTCTACACTGAGGTCTTCTCATCTACAATGTGATACATTCAAAGCCATCACTTTCTCTGCATATCTATCAGCGTTAATTTGTCAGTTTGTGTCCCATGCTATTTTCATTAAATGCTTTAGGGACGCAGATCTGTTGAACAGAGAGAAGATAGAGTTAAATGTAATCTGGGAGTAGTCAGAAGCATGAGGAATAGTTATCTCACTATTACAACTATTTCTTTATTTTCATATCCAATACAAAAAAAAACCCAACCAAACAAAGAGAAATGAATGTTAGCTCTGGTCAGTACCTTGTGCATTGATGGGCTGTTGCAAAACTGCTGTATATAATTCAGCCATTTCCTACAACCATTCAATTTAACAGCCCAACAAGTGAGCTGCTGAGCTGAGGGAAGTTCATTACAGTTCATCCACAAATGTTTCAGTTCTGCTCAAAGACAGACTTAGATTCTATTTGCCAGCGTGAGAAATTTGCACTCTGATTGCCTGCAAGGCATCTAACCTACCCGAGACATCTTTGGATCACAAGAGCCACTCCATTTTCAGCTCTTTCTCTTAATTTTCCAAAGCATGTAGGCTCCTAAATAATCCTCTGAAGTTTTAGGATCTATATTATGTGATTGTGTCTAATGTATAAAATCCAGTTTTACACTTTGGTAAAAACTCCCAGAGAACTTGATTTCTAATAAATTTTTCCTCCACCTCTGCAGCTGGCGATAGTATTCAGCACAGAGCAGAAAAGGCTACAGCCTGTATAATGCATCACAAATGACTTTATTTGCTGTCATATACTTAAAGCGGCTTTGTTCCACACTTGATTAATTTGTGAAGCAGTTTACTTCAGATATTGAAGCTGCTTGTTCTGCATGGTTATTAAAACTAACCAGAAGCAAGTATCCATTATTACCTAAAAATAATGACTGTAGAAGAGGCAGGCACTAGGGACTCAAGGAGGTGACATAAACGTTCAACATCTTGAAAACAGCAGCATATCAAATTATTGATGCAAAGCATTTGACGACTGTCTTTAAGAGGCAGGGACATAGGCTGTCTAGACACGATCAGATATCAAAGTCTATGAGTTTTGCAATCTGATCATTTTGTTTCCCTTCTGCTAAGGTAAAGAGGCGCCTGTCAGTATTTGACAGGCTGCAGACACAATGATTATAACAACAATAAGAATAACTGCTCTCTGTAGTACTATTATCCTCTGAATAACTTTGTTGGAGGAAGTCTGTTGCAGTTTATTTATTTATTTGTTTGGTGGTTTGGTTGGTTTTTATCTCTGATGGAAGGTAATATCTGTATATTCTGTGACCCTTTGTTAGCCCTCCCATTAGACAAGGATTTAGACACAGATCCCAAACTGCTCTCAAATCACAATGAAAAGACTAAGTGGCAACATCTGTAGAAGCTGAATTGGAATGTATTCCAGATCAGGAAAGTTGTTCTTTTTTGAACTGGATTTAGTGAGTAAAATCTGACTTAAGCCTTCGCACGCACAAGAAAATTTCTGAAAGCTTCTCATCTCATGATGGTTTAAGAGGCTGCAGGCACAATGATTATAACAATAACTGCACTCTTTTTTTTTCAGCAGCCTATGCTAATAGATTTTCGAGTGGTACACTATATATTTAACATATGCCAATAGCAATTTTAGGAATTACTGTGTGCTTGTTTTATAATTCTAATTCAATATATATGTCAATGTTGCTTTTTCCCCCCCAAGACTGTGCTTTTGTCAACAGAAAATGGCAATATTTTCCTCTAAGGGAAAATTCAAGGTCAAATGAAAGTGGAGATAGATGAAAAGGACGTGGCAGCAGTAAATATGATTAGGGCATTTGGTTTAGTCTTTTCTTTCTACCAGATTATATGGGCAGCCCCTGTTAAAGTACACATAAGAACAAATTTCCAACTCAGTATTAATGTTTGATTTGATTTGGACAATGATGCTGATGTCATTTGGGTGAGTACCTATGAGAAAAATAAGATAAGACAACCACTTAATGGGAGGTTAAGTGACTCAATGTGAAACGTCACAATTGTGGTTCAAAGAATAAGAATGTGTTCTGATTCCTGAAACTGAAACTGTCAAAACCATACTCTATAATTTCATTTTATAGTGTCATCTCCAAGCTTTCAAACGTCTCTTAAGTAATAACATCACATGATGCTGCAGGATGACATTCAAGCCTCTGGGTTAAAATACCAAGTCTGCATCAAGTCATGCTGTCTCATGCCCTGATGTTAAGTCACACGCAGAGATTTTTAAAGGCTTTGAAACCAGACTGTGCCCGACTGCTATTTATCATCATCAGGAACTGCACTAGGGGCTGGACCCCATAACCCACAGATGGTTCCTTGGAGCAGAACTGAAACCTGTTGCTTACTGTCTGAAACAGGATGTGGTCAGCACTCCTGAGCTGCTGCTGAACTGAATTCTCAAACTCCCACGGTTGTCACTCCTCCTAGACAGAGAATCCATAAGGACTTTTAGGTGCTTAAAGGTGCAGTGGGCTGTGTCTGATCCAGAACCGTTGTGAAGTCCCAGCTTGCCCACTGTTACCATTCACACAGCAGCACAGATGTCAAATCTGCTCCAGCTCCTGCAGGGTCTTAAGAATTTGAAGTAATGAACCACAGGAGTAGTGGGAAGGTTCAGGGAATCAAACTGAGTCTGGTACGAAGGAATGCCCCAGCCACACAGTGTGCATGTGGAAAGGCTGGAGCACGAACTGCCCCGATCCACTGCTCCACTCCCGCTGTGCCAAACAACTCCCTGGAATGCAGCCATGATCCCAGACACCCACAGCCCATAAAAATGCCTAAACCTGTGAGGAACAAAGGGCAAACTCCTGAGAATCTTGGTGTGGTTCTATGTTTTATTAAGCTTTTGTCTGCACATCTAAACTCTCAAATGCTGTTGACTTCTGTCCCTGAAACTGCAGTGCTGTTTAAGCAGCCTCTAGGTAGCTGGGATTCCTACTTAGCCAAAGGTCAGCCACGTCAGTGCCCAATCTACTTCTCCCCTTCTTACTCCACAGCCTCTTGATCTGTATTATGAATAATGACAGATAAGCAGATAACATTACCAGGCTGCCCTACGTACATCTCCAGAATCTGGTAAACTTGCTTATGTCAGTAGAAACATTTAATGGAAAAAGAGCCTTTGTCCCCACGGAAGTCTTCATCTATTAACCCCTTTTTACAAAAAAATGCACTTTGAACCCCAAATGGGAGGGTTCACCATAAAAATTTTACAAGGCAAATGAGTCATTACTTAAAAAGTTAGTTAATAACATTACACATGACTGGCCAGGAACGTCAATTACTCGGGAGAAGGGGCACAGGATGCTTTATGTAATCACAAACACTGCTCAGGGGCACTTATGTTTGAGTTTTTCTGACAATGTCTGCAACACTCCAATTAAACTGCCTGGGCATAGAGGAATTGCTTCTTGCTACTGCAAAATAGCTAGCAGAATTACAAAAATGGTGTATCAGAAAAATGTAGTGTATTTTCAAGCTTTTGAAATGTCACACTCCTGGGCACCAATTTATCTGAGTTACATTGCAACATTACAAATAGCCAGCAAGTCTTACAGGGCCATTTTTCACAATAAAAATACTTTCCTAACTGCTATTTTAGTTCCGTAATGATTCTATAGATCTGTTTATTATGCATTTATATTTTTCCCTAAATAATACCTTATTCTTGGCAATATACTGAAACAAAGGGAAGTGTGTAATATTAATGGGGCCAACCACTTGCTTCAGCGTAAAAATATTTTTAACTTCTGGGAAAAAAAAAGGGAGGAAAAAAAGAAAAAAATCATAAGAAATCCATAAAGAAAACAAAGAAATCCTTGAGCTATTTTTCTAATTTAATATTGTTTCCATTTCTATCTGTTGTCTTCAGGATAACGACCGTTATGATCATAGTGAAAAGATTACACTGATTGCAGAGTGCCAGGAAAGCTATATTAAAGGTCAATAAGGAAAAGTGTTGTGTTTCTCTGCTGGAGCTATGATTCAGCCTCTTGAGACCACTTCTTAAGACATTTCCATTGTTTTCTGTTCTATGTAGAAGCACAGATAAGCTGCCACTTGTAGAAAAGCACAGCCAAAACCACAGGGACTCCAGCTCCTAAATGCTTTAATGCACCTGTGTTGTACAAGTTATACAGCATCAAAGAAATGATTAGGCATGGAAGTCCCAGTTCTTGGAGACTTCCTTCATTAGCCCTAAGATAGCTGTTCTTGCTGATATATGTTCTGCACCTGCCCAGGTTAGCTGGCTGGAAGGGCTGAAATGTGAATTCCTAGCACAAATGCATGTGCTGTAGTGCTAGAGAAAAAAAATATGTTGCTATGTGTCTGGCTAATCCTCAACTCCCTGTGGCTTGTGGATCTCTCGGAGGCAAGCAGCAGTGTGCCTCAAGAAATGTATACATATGAACTTAACCACTGAACATATATTCCCTGTGGTACCAGAGACTGCAGCACTGAGTTAATTGCAGCCAAGAATGACATTGAACCAGTTACACCTATGCATCTAGAGCCCATTTCCTCTTGTGTTTGTCCTGGAGTTATTGAATAACAACTATTAATAGTAAGTTAACATGAAATTGGCAACAGCTAACTAATTAATTGTCTTAAGAAACTCTGCCAACCCCTCTTAACACTGAGAAAACTGCAACTCTGGAAGGTCAGGATTTTATTTCAATGGAACTTCCACTGTTCCAACTTCATCCTTTAATATATGTGCACACCTCACACAGGTACTTTCCTGAGGTCAGGACTGATAGAGTTAACTGAGTCTAATACACTGGAAATAGACTATCTACAAATGGGTTTAAAGTTATATTTCCTTGGTATTTGTTGAAACAAGAAGGCAATTCCTATTCCTTGCTTAGCAGTTCCAGTCCAATCAAGGAACAAGATAAATGTCTATTAGTTTCCTCAGACACACAATGAAACCTCCTTTCATGCCAGCTCAGCTCAGCATGAGCATCTACCTGAGGTGCCTGTGGTATTTGTACACTAATCCTACATACCTAGAAAAAAACCTGTCTCTCCAGATGGTGTCTTAGTCTATTTCTGATCTGAATCATATCTGAAGAAGTTAACATCTCTTTGTCACATACAGCAGGA
>NW_008588864.1:77349-105761 GCF_000691845.1 Merops nubicus
AAGTTAAACCACACTTAAAATTAGAGGGCATGGATACCCACCCACTATGTCTACAAGAGAAATTTCTCTTACAAAGGGAGGTTTGGGAAATCTCTCCATTATGATTCTAAGTGCCAGTAACTTTCTAACAGAAGGAGTTGTTAAAGGAACAGCTCTAAAACGTGAAAAAAAAATGCTTGTTTTTCAAAGAATTAATTGCTACCAGCTTGCTTGGCAGTGAGAGCAATGGAAAATAGTTGTGCTTCACATAACAGCAAATGGTTTTAGGACTCCTTAGCCTCCCCCGCTGATGTCATGCAGAGGTGAGCAGAGACTAAAGAGAAGGAGTTTTTAAACTGCAAGAAAAAAAGTTTGAGTACTAATAACTGTTGTTCAGTCTTTTGGCAGGATTTCAGTACAGCATCCTTTGTCTTTGAGTTTTAGGAGTGTGACATGACAACCTGGAGAAAACAATATTTGTACTTTCTATGGACATAAAGCTACTCCATGCATCTATTCTAAACATACACCTTAGCACAGACTACTCCACTGGGTGTGCGTGTCTATAAACTGGGCCCTTTAAAAGACACTCTAGGAAGCTTCCAGATGAATTAGCAAATAAAACACGTGGAAAGCACTTCGGTCCACAGTTTTGTATGTGAATAACATAATTTCATAATGGTTTCATTTTATTTGTGCTTTTAAACTGTATTTTAGAAATGGTTTGAGAAATTATAGTTGTTGCTACAGAGAAACAGTGGGCTCAGGAGGAAACTTGGGATGAGCAAAAGCAGGCTAGAAACCACAAAAACAGATTACTGGCTGTTTCAAAGGGAAATATGCATGTGACTTCTACCACATACAGAGGGGCTACCAGAAGTTACTCATTTTCTTCCTAAACTAACTTCTCTGTAGACTTCTGCCTCCTCTGTTTTGCAAAGGGGGAATATCTCTGCAGCACAAAGGGAGCAGCTAAAGTCAGGATTAGATGAGGAATGTACAGAGAAACACTGACCTGCTGAATCATCTCATGGCTTTGAGCTTCAGAGCAGAAAGCTCAGAATGTTCAGAGGGATGCTGAGGTCAGTATTCAGCAGACACCAGCCTATTCACACCTGGGACAGTCACTAGGTCTTGGGTTTTTTTGTGTCTGCTCATCTCTAGGGACAAAGGCTGTTCCCTGAGTGGCAGAACCATGACTTTGCTTTAGTGATGGTCTAACCCACAGGAAAAGCTGTTTAAACAACTCTGTGCTGCTGAAGAAGCCCAAAACTCAATGCTTATACATTCTTGCCCTTTTACCTACTAACATTGAGGGTTATATATGTCAATGAACACCAGCATGCTAATCCTACCAGGAGAGCTGAGGCTTAACACCCAGTGATTTTTATTTCACTGATGATAGAAGACAGGTAAAATCTCCCTGTCCTAATCCAAACCCTCAGCCTACAAAAGTAGATTCCTGAAGAAGTATATGTATCATAATGGCACCTTAAAAAATTCTTTGTGATAGACAGGCCAAGTTTAAACAGTCCAATTGCCTGTGCCAGTTAAATCAGCACCTGCCCCAACATCTACAAAGCATTCTTCCAAGTATGTTATGCAATATTAGAGGCTTCCTTTGGTTCTTTCTTCTTTTCAACACAAATTTAAACTTTTGCGCTTTCATTCAACTCACAATATCTAGAGGATAAGCTAGGAAAACAAGTTATGATAGACACTGCATACTTCACCTATCATTTGATGGGAAAGACATTGTTATTTGTTTTATTAAACACTGCATAATTAAAAGTCAATATGGAAGAACATCATGGAATCTGTGTAACTAGTCAATTTTTTGTCAATGACAATGTCTAATTTATAAGAAATCAGTAATAAAATGTTTGTTTTCAACATTATCTGGAAAATGATTTATATATTGTGAAAGTAAATCCATATGGCTTTGGAACAGAAGATAAAAATCCATAGGCAAAGTTCACAGGAAGGTGATCCAGCTTAGGCACTGAACTGAGAAGTGCTATTCAGGGAAGGCAAATTATAGTTTACTTCTTCAGGTCTCTAGCACATTGTGCAGAAATGAGTTTGGTTCCTTTGAGAATATCTGTCATATCCAGGCAGGGAAGAATACCTTAATAGGCTGTGCCCATTTCATAATGCGTACAAGAGAGACGTCTCCAGAGGAGGGAGAGGAGGAGTCTTACACTTAAAAAGTTTCTGAGCATGAGCTTGTTAAGAAAGTTGGCAATCTAGTGCTGAAAGTAATCCACTCAATAAATTACTAGTGTTTATTAGTAAAGCACCACTGATGTGAAATAACTTCATTAATTATAACAATATACAGGCCACACCATGCCCTAGTCCTCATTCGCTCTACCAAGTGTAGCACCCGGGTTTTTAAAGTCTGACATAAGTCAATGAGTGGCAACCACCCAAATTAAAATAAACAAACCCAGTAATCCCAAGGATTTTACTTCCAGAGGAATTTAAAAGGAAATGGTACCTATTAGTCCTAGGGCTTGACAGAAGCAGTAGGAGAATAACAAAGGGAATCTACAGGTTGAAATGGGATACTTCCAAACAGCTCTTTGAAATGCCTGAAAACATTTCCAAAAGGATTTGTTTATGCCAAGAAAAGGAGTCCTTTTTCTGCTGTTGCTCAAGGTGCCAGGCATGGTACAAGCTCACAGAGACAGGGCATGAAGCCAGATCCAACCAGCTCCTGCGTGGATTGGAAACAAACTGAAAACACCAGCTTGATTTACAGAGCTCAGGCTGACAACTTGATCTGAACCTTCCCACTCTCTGGGTCAGTCTGAAATCAGACTCCTTGCTCTGGACCTCTCCTGAGCTTGTCTTGGTTGAAGGAAATTTATTTGTTGTTCTTCTGAGAAGAAATGAGAGGGTGATTTGACATGCAAACAGCACAGCTCTGCAGCAGCAAGCACATGGAAGGTAACAGACATGCTGCTGTAAAGCAATCACCAGAATTTGTTTGCATTTTGGGCATGGACATAGCTACCGAGTGTTCAGTGTGACAGCACTGGGCTAACGGACCAGATCTCCTGGGAAGAGGCAAAAGATAGCAGAAACCACAGGGACTGAGTAGGCAGATGGTTTGATTCCTTCCCCATCCCTATTTCCTAGGCTGTGACTGATGTGCTGATTCTCCAGCAGTGAATCCTGCCATCACAGCACTTAGAGCCTGAAGCACTTTCCAGACCTGCCCCAGTCATCCCTAAGTGGCACAATGAAATGCAAGCATGTCACTGCATTCAGGACACTCAAGGTTTAAATTCTGTATCACATAGTCTGTATTCTGTATCCCAAACATACTCTAGAAAAAGAGTTTCCCTCTCTGAGCAAAGGTGGACAGAAATCATTCTGGAGACATGTTGAAACCACACACACACCTGAGCTGTGAAAACCTGCAGCCTGGACCCTAGGCAGGAGGGGTGGGGGAAGACTGAGGGAGTCCAAAGAGATGCCAGATTGCCTGTGTGTAGAGCAGTGGTAAAGCATTAACCTCAACATCTGTCCTCCCTTTTTAGCCTTGTGTGTACCCTACAGAAGTTTACACTAAGCTGCAGTAAATTGCTCAACTCCTCCCTATTCCCACCTCTCGCCCAGCTCTGCTGGCTGCAGCTACACCACCCCTTGCAAAGACTTTGAAAATCTTCCACTCATAATAAGAAAGGAAGTAAATTATTACTTCCCCAGAACATGAGCAGAGGAAGCACACTGGTTTGCTTTGTGGGTCAGCATATCTGTGCTCTCATTAAAGTCACAACAGAAACTTTACCTTGCTGAAGTCATCAGGAGTTAGGCACTGGATTTCATCCTCTGCAAATGATTGTGCTACACCCTTTGAAAGCACTGGCTAATTCCTCAACATCTCTAAAGGAGTAGAACAAAGAACTTCCAGTTTGAAGGAGATTATTTTACAGATGGATTAAGAGGTTTTAGTAAAACCTACCAGTTACTTCAGGTAGGACAGCTTAGCAAAGCATGCTCCATGGTACATGAACAAGAGCCCCCTCAACATCCACCCCTCAGCTGCCCTGCACAGCCCCACCATGATGCCTGTGACAGCCCTGAGAGAAGCTGCCTCTGCACACCATGATCTATAGATTATTATCATTTTCCCATTGTATACAGCTGTCCATAAACAACATTTGGAGAAAAATTCTTTAAAATAATTTTTTACTCTCCAAGTTTCTTTCAAAGTTGAATTTCTGTCTCAAAGGTCCCCCCAGTCCTGCAAGCTGATGATTTTATGAACCCATGTGTTTTGGAGACAGCAGATGTTTTAAAACTCTGGGAAACATGGTGAATATTAATGGCACATAACTCTTATCTGCAAGCACTCAACTACATAAAAGAAAAAATATTTTTCAAATGTGTGCAGCAGTGATTTAGCATCTTTATGTTAAAATTAACTAATTTTATGGTGTTACCTTCTGGCTGCTGCTCACGACAATTCAGTTTACAGTTACGGCCCATTATAAAAGGGAAGGGCTGCAAGAGGGTGTTAGCAGCCTATTTAGGATATAAAGCATCGTGCAGTACACAGATTTAAATTCAGGTGCAGTATAAGGTCAGCCTTGAATTGTATGTATAATATGTTTGTCAGGCACCCCATGTGTAAAACTGACAGCTCTAACCTAGCTGCCACAGGCTGTTTTATACAGTTGGGTATATTTTGTCTCTTTGACTTCGGTGATGTACACTTGAAAAGAATATTGTTACATTTTGAGGAAACTTGGAAAGCCAGAGTCTATTGCAGTAATGAAATACAACATAAACTTTCTAGCTAAAAAGTCTATTTGGAATTAATTAACATCAGCTCATGACACAATTACATGCAACACATACACATTAATAATAATAATAAAAGAATAGTGAAGTTCACATAATCCAGTTTTCTTTTTGTATAAATTTGACACACATCAAGTCTTGTTTGGCTTGGCTACATTGGAAAGGTGAGCTGAATGCTTTGAGCACCCCAGATTCCAGTGGGTGTTTGGTGCCTGGTTCAGATCCAGCAGTGCCCACAGCTCTGTGTCTCCTGCAGCACTTGAGCCTTGTGTTTTCTGCATGATCCTGAAGTGCATGCTGCACCATGATAAGGGGGCTAAGTTCCCACTGATAAACTTAAGAAACAAACTGTTTTCCCCCCTACTCCACCATCTTGTGGAGAAGAGAAATTGTGGCCCTATTTCCAGCTGATTCAGTAATGTTTTGTTGTCCCTGTTTTACATTTATTCTCTCTGAGGTGGAAAGCATAACCCAGTGCAGAGTGAAACATGAGCAGTCCATGGCAGAGGCAATGCTCTAGTGCAAATCATCTGAATTTAAACACCAGACCACTTCTCACCTAGAGATATCCTGCCTTTCAGAAAGAAAAGGGTAGTGGAAAGAGAAAGGGTAGCTTCAAAGGAACACGCTGATGAAGAAATAGTGGCACGCAGTAGCACTGTAGCTTGCCAAGGTCATATAATGGATCTGAGACAGAACTGCTGCCCAGCCTCCCACCCCAGTGGAAAGCCCACTCTCTTACACCACAGGCAGCCACCAGCCTGAAATGGGGGAGGAAAGGTTTTGCAGCAATTGCAGAAATGACACAGACATAGGCTGTGAAAAGATGCAGCCTGACGAGTATTAGGATACTGCCTCTTCATTATGCCCTACAGCTTTCTTCCACAGGACAACTGTGATGTTTCCAACCATTTCTCCTTCACTTCCTCAGAAGAAATGGTTGGTGATTTATCAGGCCATTGCATACAGATATAAAAAGTCTAGCTCTTCACAGAGCAGTTTGAAGATACCAAAGTTTTTTTATGAGTGTTTTTGGGAGTTAGATTCTTACTTGGTGTAAAATAACACTCAGTAATGTTCAATGGAAATATGCCAACTTATATTGTCCATGGATTTTGAAGCTTTGATTCTTATGTAAGTGTTCTCAATATCTTTCCAGTCACCTCCCTAAAAGGTACAATTCCGATCAAATATTTATCATACTTCTATATTTCTTATCTTCACTTTAAATTGGAAAAGAAAAAAACAAGCTGTCTGCAGAGTAATCAGTTGCTATAGTAAACATTACTTTAGCATACAATGCAGCACTTATCTCTGTTTTCTTTAATTAAATCTGTGGTATACGCTGTCATTTGTCTATGCAGAATAAGTGTTCTTCTCAACAACCAGAAACTTAGCTCTACTAATTAACTCTTTGGTTTTAGAACAAATTAGGAAAGAGGTTAAATTAGCCTGACTTTCCTCAGGCAGTTTTCTTGTTTCCCATGTTACTGCAGATCAGTCTTTTTTATCCCTCGGCACCTCTGATGTGCAGAATCTGCATTACTGCTCTGAACCTGCACACCTCAGCACCCAGTTGTAATGATGGAAAAAATACTTATACTACATAAGAAAATACTTATACTACTTTTATGGGTCTTACTTATCTTGTAATGATAATGAATATTCCAAACCTAACATTTAACTGAATACATGAATTTTTAAGTTGGGAAGATTGCACCAGGCACCATGTACCTAGTGAAGGGCAAAAGTATGGGGAGGCTACTCATGAAATAGACATGAGACTGATGATCTCAAACATTTAAATGCATAAATATTTGTATCTGAATTGCTAAGCTGTACAGATATATAAAACAAGTATCAGTGTTAAAGTTGTAGGTCCTTTGTTCAGCTCACTGAAAGGTCCTACATCAGGGAAAATGGTCAGGCTCAGGTCAGCCAAGAGTCTTGTCCTACAGTCTGAAAAGCTGAAAAATATTGGCTGAATTTTTGTCAATGCACCTTGCAGATATGATTTCCTCTTGTGTAGCACTTGTAACAGTGCAGTCAGTCACTCTACAGAGTTAGTGGATATTCTTGGTACAGAGACATGGAGAACATTGTGTTGTTTTACAGCTCTGTGGTAGGGCCCATGGGCACCGATCTAATTTCACTGCATCACAAGAAGGCATCTGTAATATTACAGCACAACCCACAACAGAGCTGGAGTTAGTGCAGCCACCACACTAGTGGTACAACCCTGTCATTTCAATTCTTCACGCTTTTTTCACCAGCAAAGTCTCATCTCCCCAGTCTAATAGTCTCAGCTAATAACCAATAACAGTCTCAACAATGGAAAATCTATGGGAAGTGGAAAGAACAAACTGGAATAATGAAACACGTTCACATTCGTGATCCAGCCCTAAGCTGAGGGAGTGGGACAATAAGGGTGTCAAAAGGCCTTTTGATTTGTAATCTAAAGGAAAATCAGGAAGCCACACTGTTCATTCTTCATAGTGATGGTGCTTTAAAATTACATCAGTGTGACCCAAAGTTTTAGGATGATCAAAATGAACCAAAGAGTGAAAACCTCTTTGGTTCAAAAGGCCACAGCTCAACTGAACTGACATTTGGATGTGCATTTTCCCTGAAAACAGTATTTCCCATAGAGAGCAGCAATTTTCAATAAATAAAATAATAACAGTGAACCATCAGAAATAATGGTTTCAACAGGAAATTTTCCATTTTCTTAAATGTAAATGGATTATGCTGTGCTTAAGAATTAGCTCAAATAGGTCTGCTGGGATATTACAAAAATGAACAGGAAAGCCACATAGTACACCAGGACTCTCTGCAGATCTGTTTTCCATATCAAATTCTACTGGTACGTTGCTTTGTACAAACCCATCATATATTCCTGGAGTAGTGCCCATGAGGAAAAAGATACCATCACTGACCAGAACAATGGACAATACAGTGGAACTTCCTCAGACAGGCTTAATGTATTGAAGATCTCTTTCATTGAGCACCTCTCTGACCTGCCTTTAACTTGCTAAGAAATTTTGAAGGAGAAAGAAAAAGATCAGCCCTGTGAAAGCCACACAGCTGAAGGAGCTTGCAGAAGGCTGTGCCACCTGTGCATACCAAATTGCATGTCCAAGCAATCTGCTTGGCTGGGAATGGAATGAAGCAGGGAATACAACCCTATACTCTCTTTTCTTCAAGGACCTCAATGTGCTATAGAATCATAAATTAATTAAACCTCCTAACACCTGGAAGAGGCAGGTAAAAGATCTGAGACTACTCTACCTGTCCTTGAGCAGGAGCCACTGCAGCTGTTTAACAGGACATTGCAGCAGTGTACATCTGTGAAGGGAAGAGGAGGGATAGAATTAAGATGCCCAACAAAAATATTGAAGAGAATTTAATTCAGACTCAGCCTTTATGCTTACAAAGCTTGCCCCAAAACCTCTATTATTCATAGGTACTCAGGGCTTCTATTTTACCTCCCATCAGCTCCTCAAGAAGGCAGTGCTGACTGCACTACAGGGCACAGCTTCTTCACCAGCTCACAGACAGGCACTGCTGATTCTAAAATCAATCAGGCCATCACGTGGAACTGTGTACTGCACCCAATTATTTTTTTTTTAGTTATCTTACTCTTTAAGGTCCAAAACAGATTCTCATCTCAGCTGTAGCATCTCTTCTTCAGTGCAAGAACATTAGCTTTGCACATGGAAACTGTGATTAGTGGCTGCCTGTTCAGACTATCATTCGATTATTGTCCAAATAACCCTTATGTAGATTTACTTCAGTAGCTAAGATTTTTACAATAAATAAAATTAGGTGACATTGCAAAGATTTAGACTTTTCTCACACTAGTCTTTCTTTGTTACATAAAGCAAAAAACTGGATGATCTCTTTCATAAAAAAATATATTTAATTGTAAACCATATTGCATACATAAAACCGTGTTCTCCAGCTGCCAAAATTATTCTCCCATGACACTAAATAATATTCCTTGTCATTTTTACTTAGAGAGTGTATTAAACTAATAAATTTGTAGATGAAATATTGCATAATGGAAAAGGAAATATTTTTATTTTTCTAATAACTTCCATGTTTTTTAATCAGTTCAATGTGAACTCAATACAGTCAATCTTCTCTTGGTACTGCTTCCCTTATTGAAATCAATTCTTCAAAAGGGAAGGCAATAAAAAAAAATAAAATGGAGAATGTAAATGTCTGAGTTGCAGTCAATGGAAACAATTCCATGGTCCACTTCCATTTCTGGGAAACAAACTGATGAGGGGGCATTGCCTTCACACTTGTGCAAAGGTAAAAGTTCTCTCCCAAACAAAGCACTCAGAAGAAGTGATGCATCTTTGGTAGCCACCAATGCAACTCAGAGTCTGGCCAGTTATCAGATCTGTGTCTTCTGCTTTTAGCATAATGAACTACACAACTTTCCTCTGGGTTTGCAAACTGGTGCACGGTAGTTACCTAAAGCACTTTCTGCTGATTTACCCCATGGTAGTCTCATGAGTAAATGAAAAGTTCTTACCTAAGTTCATATTCAACACACTATGAATTCTAGGACTTCCGTTTGATTTAATAAGACACTACATAAAACAGTGCCTACAACAGACAGAAGAAGTAAACAGCGTTCACAGTTCCCTGTTGTTGAAAAAAACAGTCAATTGTTGTTAATTTGGTATGATGATGATGATGTATGACAATTTTCAATGACCAAACGGCAACAGATCCACTCAGGTAGCTACAGGACTCAGTGCAATCAGTGACTGGTGCATCACAAGTGGCGAGAGGTGTGCTGCCAAATTTTGTGCCTGTCCAGTTACATCCCCGTTATTTTTACAGCATGATTTACACACAGCCACAACTATTATGATAGAGATAATCCCACACCACAGTAAAGAAATGAAAATGGAAATTCTCTGTGGGATGGTATCAAACACTGCGGTCAATGCTTTAAACATGCAATGGTAACAAATTTTCTGGGACAGCATGACTGCTTAGGTTGCCACAGGACTAATTCTGGGGCTTTTGACATTGTCTATGTAGACAGCCAGTTTCATATTCTACCACTTAATTCAAGACCTGAGAAGGGTAGAGAGAAATTGTGTTCCATCTATGGACCAAATATTATTTTACACAATTTCAGGTCAGGATCTTGTCCTTTTGGTTCAGGATTTTGTCATTTTGGAAATATCCTGTTTGATGGTTTATTTTTAAATGTCCTCAAAAGGAAAATAATGGCATGCATAGGAATTTAAAAATCAGGGTTATCTAAAGAAAGTGGTTTACCTTGTGATAAACTATTCTGTCAACACTTTAGCTGAACATCATAATTCTTCATTCCCGGGAAGAGTACAATATTCTGGATCTCTCTCAGACAGGATGTTTTTATTTCTTATTTTATGAGCAGAGCAGAGTTAGCATTTGCTCTCCTACAGAAGAAATCTGCCTTCTCATCCTCTTCTCAGTGCCTGAATGGCAACCAGCATTTGGTAGCTTATGTAATCAGTTTGCCCTATGCCATTTCCACCAGGGAAAGGACATTAGCTCTTCCTTGTACTGAATAAAATGTGTCTGTTCATGACAATAATTAAGAAAAACAGAAGTATCAAATGGACTAGATGTATCACAACATTCATGGTTCAGATATGATCATCAGAAAAGTAATGTGAGTAGGATCTGTGTGGCTCTGGAGCTGTATGACACTGTAAGCCAGTGTGCTTTTGTCTGCTCGTTTTGTTAATTGAGGATGGGGCACAGCAGAATAGTATTGATTCTCCTTTGACTCTTCCTTTCTCCCCTATTGTCTCAGCCTGTTCCCAGTCATCCAGAAAATGTAGCTCCAGCAGCAGAAAGTTCACAGATGTCAGATCCAAAGCAAGAGATAACAGAATTAGCTGCATCAACTTTACACAGATGAAAATTCCCTCTAGCAAAAGGTGTATTCTCCAGTTGTCAATCTGGCCAGTTAAGTTCATTTTGTACTGACTGAACTTAATGGACTGTAAAATCTATTTCACTATAAGCAATTCCTATTCAAAGCTAGAAGGTAAAAAGTAATTTCTTCTCCCTTTCTGGAGTCAACACCAGAAGTCCCATGAGTTCCCTTGCAAACTGGTCACATTCTTTCCTTTCCCAGGGTGATGCCACCTTCTCCACTTGAGAGAATTTTTGAAAAATAGCCTAGAAGTATTATAAACAAAGCCACTCCTGCTTCCTCTCCAGTCTATCATTACAGTCAGGAAAGGGCATTTAATGACTTTCTTACTCCTCCCTGGAGTCCTGAATTTGTTCTCTTCTTATTCTCTTCAAATCTGTTAGCAAGCCAAGAGTCAGCCATGGCAGTATGTTCGCCTATGATTTGCTACTTGAAAGCATGTGCATCCCAAAGTTCTAGATCAAAGATGCTTGGCTGAAGTAATTCAGGTGGGGAACAAGCCACCTTCCTTGGGAAAGACTTCCTGTCATAAGGGGAAAGAGAAAGGGAACAAAAGCTTGATCTCCAGCAGTAGTCACTATCAGGAAAGTGTGAAGACCACCATGGGAAGAAGATAGGAAGAAGTTTCCGTGCACTGAATGGGCTGGCCCAGAAACATTCAGGTGCTGCAGTGTTAGCTGCTGCTTGGAACACCCTTTGGCAGGAGGCTGCAGTGAGCATTGCAGAGCAGTTGCTGGGGTCAGAGACACAAAAAAGCCACATGCAGTAACACAAGTGCCTGTGCTGCACTGATGAGCACCAACACATGCCTGAATTGCTGAAATATCACCTTTAATAAAGGTAGTGTCCATGAAAGAATTCTTCTTCAGAATTCCTGCTCACCGATTAGTAGTCAAGGTTTTTTATGGATTTTTTTTCATGTGTTGCAGGCATTTTTGACATTTGTACCACCTGCAAGTTGCAGCTGCACTCCCAATTGTCACTGGAAGGCATCCTCACTGCTGAGAGTTTTTCAGGGAAATGGCAACCTCTCCTCTCACCCCAAGTGTGGTTTTTGAATGGAGTGCAGCTAGATGATTCCAGCTGAATGGGTGTCTTTTAGAGGTAGACTCTTATATCTTCTATGCCGAGTTCTTAATTTCTTTTTGCAATAGCAAAAGCCTGAGTCTATTTATTCAATTATCATGTGGTTGAGCCTACAGGCTTTGCATGCTTCTGCCTAGCTAAAATAACTCGCTCTACTGCTGAAATCTAATTGAAAGAGTTCTGTGCAGTCCCATTATGAATTATTCTGTGTTGTGCTAGGAAGGCTAGAGGTTGTGAAACTAGTTATATCAGCAAAGCTGGCATCTGATTTCATTAGCTTACACTGTAATTGCCTTACAGATGATGGGCTTGATACTACCACTTTTGCTCAGACAAAATTTCCCCTGTCTTTGTTTTAGAGCTGTCAGTTCCACTTTGGGAGCTTATGGCTCTGTGATCCTGCACTTCTACTACAATAAGCATCTGGCTGCCAAAAATATCCCAAGCAATCAGAGTGGGACAAGGAACATGCAGATGCCATATGTATGTCTTAGAGGAAAATGCTTAGGCCAGTCTAGCCAACTCTAGGATTAGCCCAGTCCATTTTAGACCACCAGTAAAAGATTAATGTTCTTAATCATTACAGCCCTTTCATTTCTTTAGAAGGACTTCCATGAAGGGAAGCCAGGTATTCAGTGCAGGCGTGGTTAGGATGAGGAGATGCCAGTTGGCCCAGGAGAAACAATGTCATTACAAGACCTATCTGCATTGTGCAACAGTAAAAGTAGAGCAGAACTAGTAGGTCTCCATAACACTACACAGTGCCAGATAGCAATGACAGTTCTGAAAGCAGAAGACATGTAAGTGCTTATCCATGAGCAGTGACAACAAGGTACAAGTGTTTCCAGTGCCATCCTCTTCTACAAACCTGGAACAATGTGGAGTTTTCCAATAGAATTTATGGAAGTGACAAGGCCAGTATTAGCATCTCTTTCCCCTAGCTTTTTTTTGAGTACTGAGATCAATCACTGTAGCACCCAAACAGCTGATCAACAAATTCTGTCTCTTCTTCAGTGGGAAAGCAGAGTGGAAATGGGATCTTCTGTCTCTGCCATTCACGGGAAGAAGGATGCCATATACTAGTTATTAAGCTTCACCTAGATTTATGGCATGTGTTTGCCATGCAAAATGAAGACATTATCCACAAAGATTCTATGATTTATTACCTGGAGAGGTGATGTATCACTGAAGAAAAGGAAACTGTGAAGGAGTAATAAAAGACAGAGATAAGTACAGGCAGCAGCAAGGTGGCAAAGCTTTTCTTCCTTTGCCATTCCTATTTCCACAGAATACCTAATCCATGCACCTCTTTTAGCTCAAGGAATGGAACTGGAATCCAAGGATTTCTGCAGGCAACCTCAAATTGCAGCTGGAAGGCACATTCTTCTGTCAGTTTATCATTGGTCTCCAGTTCAGTGTAATATTTGCAACTGTCTTTTCCTCCTTCTAAATTCCCAGAGAAACTGCAGTAACTATATAATGAAAAATAATATATCCACCATTTCTGGAAAAGTTGTGAACTTTAATTTGCCAATTTTTTCCACAGTTAAGGAGATCACAGCATTTAATCTTCTGGAGCTTCAGAAGATGTGCACTTGGGCTCTTCATGTGCCACTGACTGAGCTGAAGCAGGCAGAGGTAGAGTTCCCAGGGATCTAGACCACCAAACCATGTTACCACTGCTAAGCATCACACTGAGAATCACTACCAAACACCTCCCAACTAATCAAATTCAATCCCCTTAGACTCCTGGGATAAGAAAAGCACAATTGTCCAAACAACATCACATCATGTATGAGTTCTCCAGCTCCTTTTAAGTCTTTGAAAGTATACATGAAAGTATAAAGTCACTGGCACCTTCAGTAGAATGTCACTCAGTTTCCTCTATCTGCCACTGAATGCTTATGAGCTATTTTGACATAGCAAAAACATGCTAGTTTCAGTTTAAAACAAAAATATTGTAAATCATGAATATTTTTTAGAGAAAAGCTCTAAGATTTTCATAAACCAGCTACCTTTCTACAGAACACAGGTTGCTTACAAACCACTACAAGGAGGTTAAATGGCTGAAGCATTAGGACAGTTTAATACAGTATTTGCCACTGTTTCTATTTTAGGGGTAGAAGACACCAGCATAGCTATTGTACATACTACATGTTGCTATATACTGCTGGAACACTGCTTTAATTCATATAAAGTCTCCAGCTATCCATGGCCTATGCATTTTTTTTAATGCTTTGCTATGCAGTTTTATGATAGTAAATTCTTCTGAAACACGCAGTAAAACTGAGCTGGTCAACCAACCATGATTGCCTAAAAAAATCCACATTAAGGGTATAAATTATTGAGTGATCTCGAGGAAGGTGTAATTACATACACAACACAATATTTCCTATGAAATTTCAGACTAGGCTTGAGAAAATTAATTTTTCCAGGCATTTGACCATGAAGTCCAGAATGTGAAAGAATAAACCTGAAAAAAAAACAAAAAACAAAAAACAAAACAGAGCTTCACAGAAAATAAAACAAACAAACAAATAAAAAACGCAACAGCATTTTCTGGGAACATCACTAAAGACATAAGAGCCTGTGCTCAGGTCAGGTGGAAAGCAGCTGAAAATAAAGAGGCTGGGGTACACCTGAGAACAGCCACCCAACTCAATCACAACAGGGATGCTGACAAAAGTAATTCTTCATGACAGTAAGATACATCTTTGCTACAGAGTCCCTCGCAAGGAAAATGGATCAGAAACATTCTCCCTGCACTGTGTGGACGAGGGAGTGAGAAATGATGCTGGGCAATCTATTAAACAGTCCTGTGATGGAGCTGCAAGTCACACCGTAAGGCGAAAGGAAACGGAAGCAGAGCCTGTGACAAGCCTAAGTCACTGGCAGCATTTGTTGGATAAATGGAAGCAGGTGACAAGAGACAACAAGCCAGGCTGTCTGGGCAAAGACTCTGCAGCTCTGAACTGCCAGGTGACAGAAAAACACCAATACTTGAAAGGCTTTTTATTCCCCAGAACTATTGACACGGCACTAGGGAATGTCAGCAAATAAAGAGATAATAAATATTTTCTTATAAAAAATGGTATCATCCAAAAGAGGGTTGCTGTGACTATGCAGTCATTGGTTTAACTAACTTTCCTGGGGCATTTGTAACTGACAGTTTTGCTAAATGCATTTTGGGTACAGAACTGTGGGAAGGAGATTTTATGAAGAATACCATCATGAGTGCCCAAAAGATGGTTGGTCTGAGACAACTTCATATGAGTTTGCTTGAGTAGGGATGCTGAGTATTCCTCACAAATTCATTGAACCTAAAATTGCCAAAAAGCTAAACCTAGATAACAGCTATGAGGAAGGAAATGATGGCAGTTCACAAGCAGCTCCAGAGCAGAAAATACCAAATACTGGATTAATTTAGTGCTTATCTAAAGTTATCTACTTAGCTCCAATCAAACCGAATATACGCTCTGTGTTAGTTGTAAGCTATCAGTAACTAAGAGGCTGCAACAAAGGTGAAAAGGGTGGACTTTTCTTCATTTTTTTTGTGAACTTCACAAGAATCAACTATGGCTATTTAATTTAGCCAGGGTAGACCTAACCTGTTGCTTCTGACATGAAACTCTATACCTTTCTCTTATATAGGGCAAAAAACCCTCTGTGAAATTCAAATCTTGATCTTAGATCATAAAATCAGACCCAGTGGGACAAGCACCACAAATGCTCTGATTTCAGACACTGATGTCACCACAATGCAAACTGATGTCAATGACCGGAAAAGATGTTCAATGCTTTCTGAGTAAGGACCACATGCTTCATTCCATAAAGACTTCTTGCTGTCTAACAAGGCATTAACAGCAATATCAGCAACTACACTAAAATCAGAATCTAGCAGAATATTGATCTGAAGGATCTGAAAGCACCCTTAAAAAAGCTGGCCAATGAAATATCAAGGAGTAGTTAACTACAAAACATGTTTACTGCTTCTTAGTATACCTTGCTATCACATTTTTCCACATCCCAGAAACTTTTTACTGAGGTTATGTAGTTTGTTGTGGGAGTAACAGAACAAGTGAATAAAAGTACTCTGTGTTCTGTGTCATTCAAATGCAATCAGATTTGCCCAAAGAAAGAGTACTGCACCAGTCTCCATCCCCAATGTTAACATTCAGGACTCGCTCCCCTTGTTTGCTTATCTGATAAAAAGCTTCTCCAGCTGGAGTCTGATATTAATGCACATATCCTAGAAATGTGTCTAGAAAAGTTCACACTATTCAACTAAAAAACATTACACTGAACAAGAACGGAGGATAAAACCCTTTTGGGATAAAATATGATTTCTGTATTTCCTTTGGAAAGGGTAAGAACAGACCACAGTCTCAAAGGAAACAGTAAATTCTCTAAGGAACAACAACAACAAAAAAAGCTGAAAACTTTAGAGATTAATGATATTTGAGTAAAAAGTTTTTAACTAATTAAATATTCACAAAAACTCTACTGTTTATTTAGGCCTCAAGATTGTAATGATGTTACACAGCAGTACAGAAATAAGCCATGAACTGGAGACCCCTGGACCTAAATATATCAGCTACTTCTGCCTGAGTTTAATGACCAGCCCTGGAGCTAAAAGTGGTAACAGCATATCATATGTGGATGGGGACCTGAGAGGATAAGGAAAAGGTACTGAGTTCTGGCCAATAAACACTTAATCATGCCTGTCCATTTCTCTTAGGGTTTCCTACTGCCGTCCATCACTGTACTATCTAAATGCCTTCATGTAAAATCAATAGCTATAGTGAAATCCCTGGAGGATGTCACAGAAGCTCTAATACATCTCCTCTCCTGGGTCAAACTCTGTGTTTGCATAGCCATACAGTCCTGCTGTTTGATTTTAGTGAGACTATTCAGGAGTACTATGTTAAGGAAACTTCTCGCAATGATACAAACATTAAATTACTCCTTCAAATACTGTTGCTAACAAGAAGGAACAGGTGCAGATACTATTTTTTTTTTCTTAAAACTTGCAGAAACAAGCTCAAAATATAACCCATAAACTCATAAAAAACCTTAAACATTTTCTCTGAATTCAACAAGAAATATGAATTCTTTGTGAAGAGCGTTATCTGATTCTGAAACTAGCAAATGAAGACAAAAAAGATTTCAGCTCTAATTTGCACCAACTGCTTCACATTGTTTCTACAAAATGTTGATATTTAAAGCATTTCTGTTGCACCTATGAAGAAAGACACACACAGCATCTTTGCACACACTCTATAACTTGGCTTGAACACTTGATGAACAAATGATCTCATAGTTTACCCATCACCATCAACCTTTTCATTATCTCTGTCAAAAAAAGAGAAGAGACAGATCCACAAAGACTCTCAAGACAGGCTGCCTCATTTCAAGGAAGCAATTTACTGTCTCCTCCATTTACACCCTTTGTCACTGCTAATCCTGTATCATTGTACCTAAATGATGCTACACCATCATCTTCTGTCACGCTGATGTCTCCCCTCTCTTTTTCAGTTAGGAATAAATGTACTTAAATATTCACACAGACTCAGCTTCATTTACTGCCCGATGCAAGACTGAAGTTCAGTTATGATAACTTCTAAACAAGTTCTGCTTAAGCACAGCTCTGATTTTCTTCACCAGACAAGTATAACATTATCTCAATTCTCTGATTCTCCCAGTGTAAATGATTCCTTAGAAAATCAGTAAAAATACTTCTCAGAAAGAGAGTAGCTAAATAAATATGCCAAAAAGTTTGTACATACATCTCCCTTTCTTCTCAGTTCACAGAGATGGGAGCAAAGAGCTCCTTCCACAAGTTTCAGAGCTGCCAGTTTCAGGTGTATTTTGTGAACATACAAGCTAGAAATCCTTTCAGATGCATGACTGAAATCATCATTAACAACTGTGTGTTTGCATAAAGAGACGGGGTTTGTTTTTTGCTGTTGCCACGTTCAAGGAACAGATAAATATGACCACTGATATATTAAAAAAAAAAACAAACTAAACCCACATGAGCTGCCTGTGGCCTGTTGGCCTGGCATGCTGAGGGCAGGCCAGTGTCATTGGTAATGGTGCCCAAAGGAGAACTGTGGTAGCTTCATTTGGAGCTGCCTTTGACACTCTGACCTGTAAGCCAAGGTGTCATGTACAAGTGGTTTGGCCAATGAATCACCCCAGACCTTAGAAGAACCCAACATCACTCTGAATGTACTCCATACATATGACCATCCACAGGATATTTGTGCAGGGGAACTGCCATTTCAGACACTACAAAAAAGCCTGAGATAAGAAATGGGCTGGAGTTTAAGTAATCCAAGCCTCCTACTGCCAATTTTGAAAACATGTGGCAACCCAGAAGGCTGAACAATATTAACTTCTCCTATTCCACCTGATTGTACAGTTCAGAATCGAAGTAATAGTTGCTTGAGTAGAGAAGTATTTTCTTAATATGTTCCTCTTTTTTTTTTTCCCAAGTATAGACTATTTGTTGTTCTCTTGCCATTGAACACCCAGACTAAAAATGAACTGGACTTAATTACCAATTACATGAAGAGAAAAAAAATTTAATGGAATATCACTGTATTGCAATGAATCTTAGATTTTCATTAACAATAAAGTGTAATATGTATGTCACTAGAAAGCTCACAGCTGAAAGAACCAGGACTGTACACGGTGAATCGCCACCAGCATATACTTTATTTTAAGAACAATCTAATAAAGCCTAATTGGTTGAATAATATTAAAAGATTGAACAGAAACTACTTTAAACTCACTGTCCTTAAGCAAAAAGTCCGTGTTCTCAATAAAGCTTGGAATAAAAGCTCCCAAATACATCTTTGGAGCTATCGGGCTACTGCATCAAAGCTGCCCACTAGCCAAGACCTCACTCTTTCACAGATCCTCCTCAGCTTTAGCAGAGAGACAGTCCTTCAGTTATCCTCTCTGTTATCCTGCTGCAGACATAGGATGCTGGGCAAAAAAAAGACAGCTAGAGGTTGCTCCCACTGCAGTGTCTGCAAAGGCAGATGGGATTTGCACGCAGGATGAGTTTAGACAGCCTACAGACTGTAGGGATGGACACAAAGTGTCTTATCTGAGCATCTGTTGTTCCTGGGGCTGGTCAGTTAAGTCACCCAGCAGATAGGAACAATATTCTCACACTGCTGTGCTGAAGCAGAGAGAGGCTTTTCCTTAAGCATTCATTCCATTCCTTGAAGTCAATTCTGCTAATAAGTTACTGGATGAGAGCTGAGTTCTCAAACCAGACAGACTTAGTTTTGCTGGTTTTATGATATGTACAATTGTATGGGTATCATGTCTCTAATCACATGTTTTATAGGTTAGTACTACAGATAATTTCTGGATGCTTGAAAGGAAAACTGGCCAGTTACATTTTCGTTTCCCAGGCACACAGGAATGCTGGCTTTGGATGGAGGAATCTTCACTGGGTGTGTCTTGAGACAATTGCCACTACCATATAGCAGCATTTTCTTGTCCTTCTATTTCCTCCCTTTGGGGAAAACAGTACCTCAAAGGCTCCTGATTTTATGCAATACTCTCTAGGTCTCCTCTCGTCCAATTCCACACTCCCAAAATAGAGAGCTACATCTGCCCCTGTTTTTGTCTCTGCTAACCACCACATTTCTTCCGAAAAAGTTTTTTTTTTTTGCATATTCTTCTTTACAGTAAGTTTCAAAACTGCATAAGAAATTACAGAGAACAGTAAAACAATTACAGCATAACACCTTCTATAAACTCTGTAATTAGAAAGCAATTGGAGTACCTTTTGTTTTTCTCAGGCTTGCCAGAATAAATCAACTTTCAGCAAAGAACATATCTGGAAAAATATTTATATTCTAAACATAGAAATAAAAATGTTCTAATGAAAGTTAAGTTGCACTCTTACCTACAGTATTCCCTGCTGTGAAGGTTACTGTTTAAAAAGTCTGTTTATAATGCACCATCTGCTCGGCTTCTTTACACTCACTTTATTCTTTACTGTGTGCTGTAATTAATGAGGCTTTCTGTATTACTATGATAATAGCTGATGTTTTTCTTCATAAATGAGAAGCGATAGCTCCCGGATGAAAATTTCAGCTTGCTTCAACAAATGAAGGAAATTGGACTGGATGATCTTAAAGGTCTTTTCCAAGCTAAAGGCTGCTATGATTCTATGGTTGGACTGTTGTTCAGGTGTCACTGTGGTATCTGAGCAGAGCTCAGTGACAGTGCAAACCACCTGACTTGAGACAACACGAGCATTAACTTCCAGATGAGCTGGATGAGGTTAGGATGGCAACCTTGACTGCAAAGGACAGTTGTCATATGTACTCTCTACTCTTTTAACAAAAGAAAAAAAGACAAAATAAGTTAGCACCAAATCTCTGTGAACTTTTGGTTCATCTTTGTTCAGTGACTTCAAAATCCATCACACAGATAAGGACATGCTGCTAATGCCATTTTGACTAGGGCAGTTTCTGCATGCTCTCACTGTCTATCTTTTTTTTTTTCCCCAAGTTGCAGATCATCTTATCTTCCTGGGGAATGACCATTTTAGATACCCCAATCCAGCATTCTTCACAAAAAGACCATAAACTGAATAACAAACATGCAGCTGGTTTGGTTTCACAGGGATGAGTGAGCAAGAGCATCACACAATGTGAAACAATCCCTGGCTTTCAGTTCACTGACAAGCATGCTGTCTTAAAAGGAAGGACTCTCCTTTTTGTGGACTTCAGCTTTGTCTCTTTTCTTCAACTTTTGTCTATGATAAACACTCTTCATTCTGCAGACCACAGCTGTACAAACGAGACGTTTTTAGTCTCAGCTAAAGCACAAGAGATAATCAACAGAGGCCAAAATGACCTCTGATAGTTGCCTTTCAAAAACTTAACAGCCTCCTACCTTCAAAAACACATTTCTCCATCTGCCCATCAAGAAAAATGATTTCTGATGGTCTGTACTCACAGTTCATCGAGGACTGATTTTCTCATTTGGGTGGAGTTGATTCTCACTCTCTCAGCATTTTGGGTCATTAAGACAGACTTGATGAGTCTGACAGCACAGACACCACAGGTCAGGACTGGGCCACATTAACAATTCAATACAGTTTGATCTGTGTTATATGCAATTAATACTTGCCAGCAATCTCTGGATTACATGCACTATTTTAAATGAGCAGGAAGAAATTGGAGGAATTAGGAAGGAAAATATTGCAGAATTCCTAATATTACAAGAACCAGTAGAAGAAATAACTTATACAAAATTTTGGCAAATATTTTAACATAAATCTTCTATCAGGAAAGTTCTCCATTATATTTACATGTACCTACATACACAAATATA
Organism: Merops nubicus; assembly: GCF_000691845.1. Taxonomy (NCBI): domain Eukaryota; kingdom Metazoa; phylum Chordata; class Aves; order Coraciiformes; family Meropidae; genus Merops; species Merops nubicus. The sequence continues at coordinate 98,552 of NW_008588864.1, forward strand.
TATACACATGTATTTTCTGTGCTTTTATGATGCCACAAATTTTTGACCTATTACTCCCACTGTCCCAAAAAGAATGAGAGACTTCTGGAGGATATACTGGTGCCACTGCTTAGGCCTGTGCTTCTGATATAAGACAGAATAAACTTAACAGCTATTTACATGGAGAGGTGAGGGTTAAAAAGACTCATGGATGTTCTCCAGGAAATCTGGACAAGAGAGGAATCCCTTCTCAAGCCAGTTCATTGCCTGTTTATTGACTAGAGCTCACATTTATATGCTGTATCACAAGATCATACTTAGCACTAAAGCTAAGTGATTAATTCATAACAATTATTGCCTAACCAATGATTTTCTTCTTCACAGAACACTGAAGTATTTTGCAAATTCCTCAGTTATTTGTTGTTCTGAAGCAATGAATTAATTGCAATAATTTTCATTTTTATAGGGTGGTAATGGCTGTGTTTTCAGTTGAAACATGGCAGGCAGTTGTATTTCTCATACAAGTCATACAATATGGTTTTTCTCTCCTGGCTAGCAATAATATGTGCAATTATTGAAGAAAACACTTGTAGACTCTGACATTCAAATTCCATTAGAATTTGGGGGAGTATTCATTGGCAATAGTAAAGTTCTTTTAAATTCTTTCAATTATAAATAACACGTCATGCCTTGGGTATTCTTACATTATGCACTTGCATTAATATCCAGAGGTTGATTAGAATTAGTAAGTTCAGTATTTTGTATAGAACTGAACCATGGGCCATAGTCACTGTAATAACAATGTTCCCAGAAACCAGCAGAGAGAAGAAATTTTAGTCTCGGCATTTATCTCTTCAAAGTCTGTTAATTTTTGGGAATCCTACTCTCAGTTCCATCCAGCCACACGTAGCCTTGAGTAACAAACTGATTCATTTCAGTATATAGCTCAACACTCGTTAAAAATACGTTAAAAGTCTAAAGAAGCTAAAGCTGAAGTGAATAAAAGAGTGATTTTCTCAGAATACCACACTTTAGATGCATATTACCTTAATTTTAAACATAAAAACATCACAGCCTTTAAATGAGCTGTCCATGTAGATTTTCTATTGTTTCCCTGAATTTTTATTACAGAACACATTTTGAGACTAAATGACTCTCCAAACAAATGACATACCTCCTATGGCAGTTGTTTTTAATGAATTGATCTTCACTGGTTTTCTACTTTAAACAAAATTTGACATTTTCCAAAGCACAGACTGATAGTACAAAAATACCCACTGGGGTAGAATTCTGATTGTAGACTTGCTTGTATGCACTAAACATTCCCAACTTTCCTAGACAAACAAAACCATCAAAACACATTTTTTAGGACAAACAATATACACAGCAGATGCAACACTTGATAGTGTTAACAGCTAAACTTGCAAATGGTGCTTTACTAAGTCATATGGATACTGGAACTATCAGTTGCTTGGAGAATTTTATTCCTATTTCCTTTTTGACACAGAATGCAGAAGTGGAATTTTTAGGTGCTGCTATAACCAAGATGATGGCTAAAGCATTCCCATTCTGCTCTGATTAACAAATGCATATTAATTAAAAATATGGTGATTCCTACATACTTTTGTAGAAGCTATTAAAAAGATAGACCATGGGGAAGTACTTTTTGATTCCTCCTAGCTCTTCCAGTAGAAAAAAACTTTCTATTGTTATTTTCTGAAGCATGAAAACCCTGTAGTGTATATGTATACATGTGTGTAAGGTTTGAAAATGAAATGACTTAATGGCTAAAATACAAAGAGTAAAAAATACTGAAACACTGTCTGCAGAAACAGAATGAGGTGGAAGCTAGAAAGGAATGAACAGTACAAAGAGGCAGCAAGACAATAAACTGTCAAGTGGCAAACTGGTGCAGAACACGTGGTAACCCAGCACATATCAAGTCCCCCATGTAGTATAGCACAGTGTACAGGATCTACCAGATCTCTGCTTGCTCTGAGGTACAAGCCCAAGAGTTGTGTTCCATAAGTGCTATTCCAAGGACTCATTAAGGCATTGAGATCTTTTTAAACCACCGTTTAAACCACTGTTGTGGTGCAATCTACCTGCAGTTGTGACAGCTCCATTAGCTGTAACTACTCTTGTCACCAGCTAAGCTGAAAAATCCTCCTTTGTGTTACATACTTGTAAACGTCCAAACATTTGGGCTAGACAACAAAACGGTGAGCAAATGCACCAAACACCATAGTAACTGTTGTTACCCTGGTTTATGTTTAGGCAGTTCAGTATTCTCTAGAGGTGCATTCAGCTTTTGCTATAAGATTTATACACAGTGCTGCACTTCTTTGTGAGGCTGCTCAGAAAGGTTATGGTTTTCATGAACTTCTGTCATCACTGAACCACTTGCTGGTGTCCAACCAATTGTAATGAAAGTGAAACCTGCATCCATGCCTAGAGGTTTTATTGAAACAGGAAAACACAGCAAGCCATCTACCAAATCCACTGAAATAGTACCCCATGACCCCAGACTAGGTAGCATAGAAAGCTATTCTTAAATCAATACTTAATTCGGCAGAAAAATCAATTTCCCTCCCTCTGCAATCCATAAAATTCATCATGAAAAAAATTACCCCCACATATTAGCAGCCCTTCCACCCTACAGGTTCAGAAATTAATTACAACAGACAATTTTAAGCCCTGTCACAGGTTGGGATGACATGCTATGAGGTATTTTGTAACCTGTGAATTAAAACATGGATTAGCTGTGACATGAGCACCTATGGCTTCCCTAATTTGCCTAGCCTGCCTTTGCTAAAGGTGATCACTGCTTTTTTAGCTATAGGTGTCTACAGGCTCAAGCAGCATCTAGGTTTTGCTCCTGGAAAACACTCACCTTTTTGCAGATACTCTGCAGGACACAATCTTACATAACAAAACTTGGTCTGTCAGCATCCAAATATTTTCTCTCAAGGCAGTGACATCTTGTTTTTATTTTTCCACATGGGTATTCCAGCCCTGCTGTGAAATGGTTAAAGGGTTTTACTGCACAGCACTCACAGATTTGGATTCCTATCAGTAGGCTTGTGCCCTTGGGCATGCATGCTCCCCAACTGACTCTAGGCAATCTCTTAATCTGTGAATTTTTCTATACATTCTAGGTACCTTGCTGTTAAATACATTTCTAAATATAAAGGCTTACTGTCAAATATGCTTTTAAACACAAAATACAGAATATTACTGAGCATGCCTTTTCATCACATCACTATTTTTTTGCTATTCTCACCTCCATTCCTTTCCCCCAAGTAACACTTTATCCTTTTTTTTTTCCCATCAGACTGTTAGACATTTCTTTCCTGAATTTAGACTGCCTATACTTTTTAAAGGCTTCAAAGTCTTTGTGGGGATATAGTCACATCTTATCAAAGAGGTCCAGCCTCTGAGAGGTTGTTTTCTTCCACTGTATCCCACAGTTCGAATCTTTACACTTTTTTTGTGTTCACAGCTCTAGATTGTCTCTGACAGAAGTTCAATAAAATTGTCTTTCTACCCACAAAATCAGGGTTCTCAGCATTGTTGGACCTGAGTGTTATAGGCCTACAGTCTGTCTCTGCTGAGAAACCTGAATTCCTCTGTCTGCCTTATTATACCGCAGGCCGCTGGCAAAACGTCGCCGTAATCTCCTGTAAATGGATGCACCACTTCTACTGTTTTCAGTCAATTAATTTATGTCATAATTCCTGAATGTCTCCTTTTTACACAGCGCCACACGGTTAGATAACAAAAGGTGGAGCACTACTCTTCCTATTGCTCCCCTCAGCATTGCCTCTCTTGCTATAAATCTTTTCAAAGCGGGTTGCTTCACTACTTTTTCTCTTTATTCCTACATGGTATTATTTAAAGCCTTCCCTGTTTTAGGCACTTCTCTTCAGTTTTTAGCTTTAACTACATGTCAGCATTAACACAGAGTGTTAAAATGGTGTACCCTGGCTTCCCACAGCATCCAGAGAAGATGAGAAGTGTTTTAAGGCTGGCCTCACACTATGTACCACTGCGTACAGCAGAGGTGCATACAATTTGAAAATGCAAAAGGCAAAGGGGTATTTACATACATAGACTGATGATGCAGCAGTAGATGGAGCTTACCTATTTGCTGAAGACAGTGCCATCAGAACATTTGATCCTGTCTAGCCAAAAATCACCACATCCTTCATGCATTCAAATAATTTTTTAATGAATGGAAGTTTTGTGGCTGTATGCAGCGATCAAAATCAGTGATCTAGGATGTAAATGACAATTCTAACAGCCTATTTTCCATTCTTTCTTTTCATCCTTCTTTTGTTTTCTAGACTTGGACATTGTTACTTTATTTTTTTGTTACTCTTCCTCCACTCTTTGCTATATTTACCACCTACCAGAAATTTTTCTTGTTTGTTTTATAGCTGGAGACAAGCAGAGATGAACAGAAAAAAGGGATGAGGGACAGTGAGGGACTTGTATGTACAGTGACACTGTGAGACTCAGCCTGTGATCTCGATTCCCATTCTTCAGCCACCTACAGTAGGACTATTTAGTGAGTTTGTTGCCATTTTATTACCCTCCTCCAATCCTTGGGAATACTGTGTGTGGTGTATCTTTCACATACAGATTAAGTTATTCTCTAGGAAATTTACGTGGATACAAAGCTCAAGTTCTACAGTTGACACAGGAATCATCACAAAGTGATGTGCACATGATGAAATGTCTTTCAGTTCACTGTTTACGGTTTTCTGAAAGAGAGCTTGCAACCAAAATCAAAACCAGACTAGGGCAACCATATTATCAGTGAGCAAAAATAAAAGTGTGAGGGCTCACCTGACTCCCAGGTACTCTACAGAAGTTGTTAGGCTAGTCGTGTGAATAACAAAAGATGCATTTGGCCCAATTCTATTTCAGTCTAAGTTAGAAGAGTATCTTGTCTATGAAAAAATAAATGTTCCCTGCTGTGGTTTCATTCCTGAAATGCATCAGCGTGAATTCTAATATGTTGCTTAGGAAAAATTATTAAGAAAAAATCCTCCATTCAGCTCTGCTGACTATAATGAGTTTGTATTTGTCAAATTGTTTTATGGTTAAATGAAAAGTTCATGGCAAACAACCCTTCTGAAGGGCTGGATAAACCATCCATGTGCTGGGCATGACATCCATCTTCAGCAAAGAATGGTTTGGGAGGTAAACTGTGTGGATAAGAAAATGAATATACTATTTCATGGTTAACAACTACTGCTGCAATGAAAAGGAAATGCAAAACCACTTAAAATTATGCTTTACCTGTGATAAGGTAACATTTCTGAGTTTCAAATGTTTTCACGTGAACACTACCAACTTAAGGAGAAGTTCTTACAAGTGATGCTTTATGCGAGGTTTTTTTGAGCTTAGTTGCAAAAACATTACTGGCTGTTTTGCATTAAGTAGACCCCTGCTAAAAACCTTAGCTGCAGTCTAGCTTTTTAGACATACTGAGGAAGATGTGAAAAAGGCAGCACAATGCTTCAAATGCTTCATATCCATGATACATACAAGGAGGAAGGTACTGTAAAAATCAGCCTCTCTACCCTTCCTTATTTTGCAGTTCTGGCCCCTTCTTCTCTTATTTGTGAGGATAAGGTACTGGGACTCCTTGTACTCCACACTACAAGAAAGCTGGTGCTTGCTTGCTTTCCTAATTGCTTCAGAGACCTGTTTGATCCAAATTTTCTTTGATTTAGAAGGAAACTCAATGTGAAGACAATGAATCTCTATACCTTTTCTCCTCATACTTTGAAGATCAAGTATCTTCCACCCTAGCGACACAAAGAAATTGTGACTTGTGACTAACCCAGACTGTGCATTTGCACAGTGTTCTTCCTTCTACTAAATCTAAACAATAAAAAATATAGTAAAGATGGTTCACCACTATTTATATTAAGCAGTGAAAGCATTCGTTATTTAATGCTATGGGTGTTGCATGCAATCAACACAATCTGAAAGCTTATATACCTGCAATATATATAAACCTAATGCAGACAGCCATAATAGGCTGTATGAATAGGAAACACTGTGCTTACAGAACCACAGTCATGAAACTAAAAATGAAATTATATTTCCTCCATCGTAATACCAAAGTCAGTATATAATATACTGAAAGAATAAGCACACAGTAATACCTAGGTTAATACTGGGTACATACATTATTGCTCAATGCTATCAAAAAGCTGCATCTTCACATTCTTTATTGAAATGTATTACATTACTCAAATTGTCATGACAAAGACAAAACTGTTCAATTTCAGATTTTTCCAGCACCTCACTTTTTATGAAATTGCAGATTTTTTTCCTAATAGAAGTATAATTTATTTGCTGATTAAATTCCAATAAAGGAGTTTTTGAGCCCTGATTTTTCAAAAACACTTTTAGGAGTGTAAGTTCTAAGCAGCCTCCTTTGCTCCCACTCTCATCCTGAACTAGAAGACAGGAATTTGACTGCTTTGTTTATCCAACTATTTAATCATAAACTACTGAATAAATAATGTTCAGCATAACTAATGCCTGCATATGATGCTAAGCTGCATGCTTCAATATAGGTGAATATGAATGGCTGTAAAATTGCAAGAGTATCTCATCTGCCATTCAATTTTCTCAAATCATTTTTTCAAACCATCACTGTTAATTGGTAATTTGTGTGAACTATTTAAAGCCAATGCTCCATTACTCATTTGGGTGGATTATCCAGTGTGCATGAACCAGAAACAGATACAGAAGTGCTCAGTGGGCTAAACCAGACTGTAGCTAGGAAGACCAGGCCACTTGACTCTTGAGCTTGCTTTAGCTTGTAGACACACTCCACCTGCATCCACACAGCCCCTAACTCACTCCTGATGGATGGAATGAGGTATTTTCACAAATCTGTCTTCTAGGATTCACTTTCATGAAACCACAACTCAGTGCGGGAACTCATTTGTTAGATTTTATATGCACATGATGAGTCCTGAGCTCTTGGGGCCTCGGTCTGAGGCACTGTACCCCAGGTGGGCCCGAGCTCAGTGTCTGTTCTAGCATTCACTAACAGGTTTTACTTGTGGCTGAAGAACAAACAGAAGCGCTTTATGGAGTTCAAATTAAAGTGCTTATGAAGAGTTAGCTAGATTCCAGCAGGGCTTATTAAGGATTAATAGCTCCCTCTCCCCCTGCGCGCTGCCGGCGGCCCCGCACGCCC
>NW_008588865.1:0-10645 GCF_000691845.1 Merops nubicus
AGGCTGGATGAGGCTCTGGGCAGTCTGTAGTGTAGGAAGAGAAGAAAGGGAGAACAGATGTTAAAATATCCACTACAAGTAGGAACTACCTTATTGTGGATGAAGATCAGGGGAGAAGCACTAGGCCTATTTAGCTGAATCTGGTTAGGTTTGCATCTCAAAGCATGCTTTGAATATAGAGTTTTCTCCTTTGAAGTGAGTTGCCTCTTTACAAGAAATATAGGTAAGCATTTAATTTGACTTCTACACCCTTTTTTACTTGCACATCTATCTATGATTACGTATCACTGCAGATCTTTATTTCATTAAGTTTTCAATTCCAGCACTGAGGCCACCTCAATGGCAGAATAAACATTGCCAAGGAAAAAGGAGTCCAGGGAGTTATATGTTCTCCTCCATTTGCTTCTAAAAAGGAAGAACTAATTTCTGCCAAAGGCCTAAGTTCTGCCTTGGAAACAAAATTCATAGCAGAAGATTTTCAGAAGCCTAATTGACTTTCTATTAAAATTACCCTTTTGTAGGCAGCTTGGACATTAGGGAGACAATGAGGTTAGATTCATAAGTACTTTTGAAAACGGGTGGACCCTCTTCTTTTTCTTTTCAAGTTCCAAAGATATTTGAGCTTTTCTGAAGTATTTCTTCCCTTTGTCCATCTGAAAACAAGCACAGAGTAGTAGATTCAAAGTAGGGTTTCCTCAGTTACAGGCTGAAGTTTGGGCATGCATAGAATGCAGGTAGTTTTTCCAGAGTGCTACCATGAGGAATCTCTGATAATGTTTCCCAGCCCCCCATTATATTTATACAAATATTTTCTTTTTTTGTTTGTTTTTATGTGTCCTTTGACACACCTATTGGAAAATGTTTAGCTGATAGATGAGATTATTTGCCAAAGGGATTTTGAAGAGTGAGAACATTTGACGAGCAAGACCTTGAGTCACTGAGACAGAACTGATCTGTCTTGTAACTTTATTCAGAATTTCACAATCTTTGCTAAACTGCATGATAAGGGCCAAAGGCAACAAACCAGCAGGAGTCAACTCATAATGTGCCAAAGTTCATAGAACGGTTGCTTCAGGCTGAAGTTTGTTGACCCTTAATCACTTGGGGTCATCAATGGCTCTGCCGCAGGGCCCTGCAGAACGTGAGTCTGATCAGATCTCCTGCTGCTGCTGTCCAGGCTACTGGTGGGGCAGAGTGAAAGCTGGGATACATGCATTCCAAGGCAGCATTTCATGGGTGTCTGCCTGTCAGCTTGCTCTTTTAGAGTACTATCCTTGTGCAACACATGTTTTCTAATTCTAAACTTCCTTAATCTCTTGCAAATGTTATAGGTGGAGTTAATCACAGCACAGGCAAAAAATTCCTTCCAGTTAGCATACCTTTTATGCTTTTGGTACTGTGTTTTGTCGTTGATTGATATTAATCTAAGCACATACTTACACAGTTTAAGTTTTAAATCATTTTTTGTTATGTCAGAGTGATAACATTGAGAAATGCCTTTTTCCTGTTAAGTCTTCTGTGACTGTTGGTATTACCTATAATGACTGTGTTGCAAAGAGTATGCTAGACTTCTGTAAAGTAACAGTGTGAAAGACTGTAAGGAAATAAATAGCATTTCAGACCCTTATTTTGCAACAAATTCAGCAGGTAAGCATGCACTCACTGACAAGAACATGCTTCAGTCTTGTCATCTATTACTTGTACAGAGTAGTAGCTACTAAGGAATATTAAGTCATTTTAAAATTATGCCATTAGGGTATAATAAAATCTTTAATGCATATTTTTATAGGCTTTATCGCACATTTGCACACCTTACAAATATTTAGAAAACTAGTCTTTATGACAATGATAGAACTTTAGAAAATATCTCATTCCTACCATGTAGAGGCATTTCAGTATAGTCCATCCGCCATATAAAATACATGAAATACAAATGTTTTGAAAATTTTCACTATCTTCAAAAGCTTCAGAATTGCCAGTGTTTCTCATAATGCTCTTAGAAATGAACGAGGCAAAAAAGAGTAGGTGTAAGGGCATATTGACCTCTAGAGCAGCTATGAGCCACAGGGACTAAGTGACTGGGAATCCTCAGAACTGGATGGTCCTCTTTGAGAGGAAAATGGAATTGGGGAAAAGGAAAGAATAATTAGTTTTTCACTACAAGTGAAAAGATGAAACAGTTCATGAATAAAATTATCTGGCCATTGCTATGACTTTTAGCAATAACAAAAAGGGAAATGAACTTACCTTTGGAAATCCTCTGTAAGCACTACTGTAAAGACAAAATACTCTGGACCGAAAATATTCTAAATTCTCTGTATTTTTTGGATTATGAAATCCCAAATGCTTCAGAAAAATACTCATAGGGTAATTTTCACAACTGCATGTGAAGCTGGAATGAGGGAGACCGAATTCTTTCACACTTTTCCTCATAAGGACCCTCCCTGCATCAACAAAGCTGTCTCACTGAGTGTTCCAAGTGCTTTCTGTAATGTATTCTTTTGCTGGAGTATCTGGAAAAAACTTTGATATCAGTGTTCCCAGACTACTTAAAACATTAATTATATGACAGAAATAATAATTTTCCATGTACTCCCATCTCAATCTGCATGAGGATTCTTGCTTTATACTGGTTACATTCCTTCTGGTATATGGGTAATTTTTCTGCCCTGTTTGTACAGGATCTTGCACAATGAAGTTGTGGTCCAAGTTTGTGGCTTTTCAGTGCTTCAGTAATACAAATAAAGTTGTCACCATGTGAAAATAAGTTTGTGAAGTTTAAGCATGTCTGGTATTGAATACAATGAAAGCAAAAATACAAGTAAGCTACCAGAATCACCATTATTTTTGCTTTTTAATTGTTGCAAGTATGCTGTTTAATTTCAGTAACAGTCTTACCTCACGAAGTTTTTGGTCTAAAGACAAAGGTAAGACAGTTCACACTAGAAGACAAATCAAAAAAATTCCAGAATTATTAGTAAAACATATTTTAAACTTTCTCATTATCTTCTCTTCAAATAATAATGGGCTAGGGACAGCATTTGACATGGGAAGGGATGCATATAAGACTTTGGGGAAATAATAGTTCAGAGAAATCTGAATGATTGACTGTACTTAGTAAACTAGGATTGAAAATTCATTCTATACCAATAGTGAAAGACATGGATAAGCCAGTGAACAGGTTTCTATGAGCTTGTTTGCCATTCAGAAAACAAGGCATTCTGGGAGAAAGAAACAAATCATCAGGGTCAAAATCTCTGTCTAAGTAAATATCAGAAGCAAGGAACAAAAGTATAGCAATGAAGACACTGATTTGGACAGTATTAGGTAAAACATAATGACTGGGAACTTCCATCTGAAATTAGTGGGAACTTCCATCTGAAATTTGTACGATCTCTACAAATGAAGATGAAAATTTCAGACAGCAAATACGATGAGTATTTTGTATTTTGAAGTATGGAAATTACATAGTAAAAGTATCATTCTATGAACACATGCAATACATAACTGATAGGAAAGTGCAAATAAAGAATTAAGTAGGAAGTTTAAACAGAAGACTATATTTATACAAAAGTGAGTAAGGAATTTAAAAAATAAAAAAAAAAAAAAGCCTGCATGTATCTTTTTCTAGTTTGATTTTCTTTTTAAAGATTCTCTTCTAGCTATTAAAGAGTGGCTTTTTACTACTAATCTGTGTGAATAAATTTTATTTTTATGTTCTTCAAAACCCACACACCATTGTCATCTACTAACAGATAATCATTAAGATTTACTAACATGGTTTTGCATTCTCTGCTGTATTGTAGTCTGACAGTACTATTAGCCAATTCTACCCTAAAAACACTGTTATTATCACCTTCCAAGATGAGAAATGGACTCAATTCTTCCAACCAGTAAATCACCTTCCTGTGTGAATCCACATGGAATATGCAACTTGTTCCATAAAGTGCATGGGAAATTCTTTCCTAATTCCTGTTGAGCTCTGTGTGGTTATCTGAAGTTCCCACAGAAGCTGTACAAACTATTAAATCTCTCCTCCTTGTTTTTATTGAAGTTCTAGTAGCTCAGCTCCTCAAACCAGTAATTACGCTGTTACTATGTTTTTGTCTCATGGGCTATGTATGTGCATATACAAAGTTCCCACTATTGCAAGCATCAGTGCAGGCCAGCTATTAAGTTCAGCAGTGGGAGCTCTGGTGTTCAGCAAGCATTTCTATTTCCACTACTGCATCAAACGTACTTGCTCTGACTCAGATTCTGGATACTCTGGAGCTGATTCTCAGCTTAGCAACTATTTTCCCAAATAATGCCACTTTCCTTCCATTAAAAGGAAGTACATGAGGAACTTTATCCCAGATTCACCTGTAACTATTCCAAGACTTGATCCAATCAGCTTATTCATAAAAAAATGTACTGCTCCCACTGTGATAAAGAGCTGTGTTCTTCACCTACAGAGTGCATTCATTCTAATGAGAAACTAACAGACTATTTCATTCTAATATTCCTACTGAGCATTTCATTCTAGTACTCCTACTGTACTGACTATTTAATTTTGGATTAAAGTAATTTTAAAAGATTTTGGTAATTTCATTTATAGTTAATAGGTAAATTGTTAGTCACAAAGTCTGTATAACATATACAAAACAATTCCATGTAATAAGATCTTAAGTTACTCTGAGAAAATTCTTTTCAAACATTACCATACTAAGTCAAATAACAAACTGCGAGTCATAGGTTGCATCATGCTAGAATGCATTTTAAAGCGAGCTTTCAGTTTCTTTTTAACATTCCTCCTCTACCTAAATGCTATAAGATAAATGAAGTTGTATCCCCTTCTAATGTACTCATTATATGGGGAGGAGTGGAGGATAATTGTTTTCTGATTCCTTTATATAGCTGTCAGCAGAATGTGCTTTTTTGTCTTATCATTGGATTTTTGAGTTAGGCCTTCTGAGCATGAGGCAGCTAAACAGTTCACCTCCTTCCCCCATGAGATGCAGCATGGCACAGGCATGACGTGACCCTTATTTAAAGGGCTGTATTCAGTGGGTTCGCAGGTGCCAACTCTCAAACTTTATTTCAGTAGCAGTTTGTGAAACTGGCCAGGTGAGTAAAGCATCTAGAGAAAGTGAGGTTGAATTGACCAAAGCAATGTCAATTGCCTTAGCATTTGAAGTCAGAAAAGATCAAGGAAAAAGATAGGCTTAGTGATCTAGGACTCATCTGAGTGCTTGCCAAAGTCAAGGAAGTCTTACCATTGATTTCTCTTAAGTTTAATTACCAAAATTCCTGTGGTAGTGCTGTAACAGCGTTCAGGGTTTTACATGGGGTCATGCTCAGTGATTACTTCTGGAAAAGTTCAATTATCCACAGACAGTTCAAATTAAATATATACTCACACATGGAATTTGGGTTAATTTTGTTGTTCAGGAGAAGTGAATACTTCTATAGCATACCATATCTTCTGTTCCTGGTAAGTGCTTACAAATCAGCCCAAAGGATAATGAGTGGTTTGATAACTTTATGTAGGAATGTGGGAAAGATATCTAAGAGTGTACAGCTTTTAAGTCTTGCCAGCAAAGGTGTAAGAAGATTCATTTGCTATAGAAGGCAATTAAAGTTTAACTTTGCAATAACATTCACTTTCATAGAAAAAAAAAATAGTAGTTATACAGCTTACTAGAAAAGGGCACAGATCAACATGATTTCAAATCTTTAAAACAGATTAGGTTAACACTTAGGTAACAAGGTTAGATCTATCCTCCCTGCTCATCTGTGGAAAGGTGTGACATGATTGCAGAGGTCTCTTTTGTTCAAATATTTACCTGCACAATCTTGTCTTTCCTGGATTAGTGTGCCTGCAACTTTCTTGCTTTAGTTTTTCAGCAAAATAAGAACTAAACCAAAACCTTACCCTTGATTTCATCACCTCTACACATCAGAACAGAATGATTATCCCTGGCTGATCAGGGTTTTCCAGAGGACAAAGGACCAGATGTACTTTTCTCTGAAGCATTCATCACAAATGTAGATAGGATACAAGGCAAAGAGGACCAGTAATGTTATGGAGACATCATTGTCTCCTGTTCAGTGTATACTCTCAGTACTAAACCAATCTTCAGTACAACTCTTCAGACACAGCTGGCAGAAACATTGACTTTTTTTTTCCTGACATCATAATATCCTAAAAAATATATGCTCCTTTTTTTCTGTATGGCTTGTTTAAGCTAATTTACTAAATGAATGCCTCTTTTGGAGGTGCATACCTTTGTCCAGCAATCTGGGACACCCCATAGTTGTCATGATTTTTCACTGATATTACTGGTTCTGCAATCACATCTCTTTCAGTGTGCTCGGGTAGACTTCATTTAGCCTCAAAGACTGCAATACCTCCAGCTTCTCTAAATAGTCCTAGCCTGTTGGGTCTGCACTTTTGGCCATTCCCCTGTTTCTAAATTATGCTAAACCCAGATATCAGGGAATAGGATTTATGTGAAAAGCGAATCAGAATGCTCTAGATTTTAACTAGACTAGAAGTACAAAACAACACAGAAATGAGCATTAAAAAGGCAGACTGAAAAATCTTGATCTAATTTATCTGTAAGCTAGCTTATTTGTTTCTCTTGCTCTCTTTGGTACTAACTACTAAAGGTATTTTTTCTTTCAGCAGCTGCAAGGTCATGAGTATTCTTCACTGCTATCACCACATTTATTCTTAAATCAAAACAGACAAATATAAAACAAAACTTTCATTCCATACTTCTGTCTTGAGAGACACAGCAAGTTTTTGCAACTTGTTTCATATAGACTCTTCCTTCCTCATTGAGTCCAGCTTGCAAACTCTGAATTTCAAATGTCTAAAGTACATGGGTGGTCAAGGGTACTGCATTATTCTGTTTTTTCCAATGAAAAACAGGCACTGCTAGAAAGATTGGTACAGTGTTGTTTTGTTTTCTGGGTGGGTGTTTTATTTTCACTAAGCCATATTTCTGCTTATTTTGCTGCCAAGACACAAAAAAGAAATAGTTGTTGTTTGTTTGGGTTTTTTTTAAAAAAAAAGCTACCTACCCTTCCTGCAGCAACTCTGTACAAAAAACCTAGGGACTAATGTGGGTGGATTTTATATTTATTACTAATGTAATCCTTTTCACAAAATCTTTTTTATATGAAATACAACTATTTTGCCAGAAATCTACTCTGCCAGTTTGCAGACTATATGCTTTCAAAATAAACCTACTATTTTCACATGGTGAAACGGGATTTGTGGCTTTCTAGAGTTCTTTGCACCATCATTAATGGTCAGGAATATTTTTGAATGCTTGTGAAATATTGGTTCTATGAGAATTGAGTGTGAACATAAGATTCAGTCAAAAGTGGGTTTTCAGAAAATGTTTCATACTTGTAATAGTCCCTCTCAACTGAAATATGGACTAATTCAAACTCTCCTCAGGGGACTGGTATTGGTATGAGAGCCAAGTGTGCACTTGGACTCTTGCGTGCTGTTTCCTTCTGGAAAGTTTTGAAAGCTTAGAAACTGTGAACTACATTTTTGTAATATACCACACAAAGTTTAGGAAATTTTGAACAATTCAGAAAGAAATTCTACTGTTAGAGCATGATCCAGGGGAAATGCAGAAAATTCCCAGGACTTCACAGAATTGGACCCACTTACTGCTCTTAAGAACTGCAGTGCATCTGTCTGCAAGCCTGAGTGAGATTTTCATGGGAATAGCGTGGGAACTCAGATGTTGATGAGATACTTCTTTGCTTAGTGCCTGCTGAAACCAAAAATAAAATTCAGAGCAAAGTAAATAAAGTGATCCTGAAAGAGACCAGTTTTAGAACTTCTGGAAAAGGAAGGAGCTTAAAAGGACTGTCTTCATAGTAAATGTAGCAATTACTAAAAGGTTTTATATAAATTCTGGGTGTATCTATATATGCATACACAGAACTATGTCTTTAACATGGAAATGGACACAGCATAGAGAGGAAGATTATGAGTCCAGCAGCATCAAGTTGAGCCTTTGCTTACTGGAATAATTGGCAAAGTTTCTATTTGCTTTAGCAGATTTGTTCTCTGTATTCAGTAAGAGTATCTCTTCTCCATGAATAAGAAAAATATCATCTGTATAAAACAATTACGTCTGGAACTTTTGTTAGATAAATGAATGGCAATATTGAGTATCTTCAACTTTTAAATGTCCCATAAAATAAGAGTTTCTAAGATGAGCATATCTTTAACCAGCTATGTTTAGCCATTTTTTTAATAGAAAATTATCTCTGTTAATTAAGATAAAAAATGTGTAACATTTTCTTGATGTATCTACTTTAACGCCCACTGATTCTAACAATCAAAATCTTAGAAACTATAGACTAAAATATGGAACTTCTTATTGGAAAATATTTTGATATCAGAATGCAAGCTACAGAAAGACTTGACATGGCAGATGATTTACAGTTTAAAAAACAATTAGCAAATGTAAGAAAAAAGTGTGCATATGATCATAAGTCAGGATTGGTATGTGTTAATCTTGTAATACATTTTTATATTTTTGTTTTTGTATACACTTTTATACATAATGCATAGAAATGCCTGTCACAGAATAATGAGAATACTTTGCAGAATATTTTTCTAGGCACTTGAAAGCCCTTACACATCCCATTTAATAGTAAAGCATTATTATCTACATTTTAAAGATGAGAAAAATCAGGTGGTTTTAATATTTGTAACTGATACAAACACTGTCCAACTAGTATCCTTGTTCTAATATCAGACCATGACTATCCCCAATGGTCTTACTCTAAGGAAAGTAATATGTAGCCTGTCATCTTAACCACAGAGTAAACTCATCCTAACTTTAATCTGCAGCACATGTGGCTGAGGTAGCGAGTGAAACCTAGAATCCCCTCCTGTCAACTGCAAAACACCCCTCCTTCCTCACTTTTTAGGGAGGCTTTTAAAATATGCTGGCAGCATGAGCAAAACTTCACAGATGTATGAGTACTTCTATTTGTTTCTGTATTTTTATGACATCAAAGATCCTATCTTGACAGAGAGTACCTGGAAATAAAATTGGATTGCTGCACAGAGATGGAAGACACATAGCATATGTGCATTGTCCATGCCAGTGTTTGTCTATGTAGGTATGTACCATGCAATGTTAGCTCAGGCACTACCAAGTTAACCAAGGTGTTGTAAGACCCTAAAGAAATGTGATAGAAATTGGTCATATCCAAGACCTGGAGTAGTGTTCTTACCAGTAGTACTTCCAGCTAAGGAAACTATATAGCAGATGGAATATGTATTTCTCTAGTTTATTAACAGTACCAGAGGAATCAAGCTTTTGGTTATATGAATAAGAAAATGTGGTACTCAGTTTGACCCAAGTTTAGATATAAAAATAGAAATTATTATAGGGGTTATTTTCTAAAAAAAAAAAGCCTTTGGTTTCAACCATTCTCATGTTAAAAAAAAACCTGTGCAGATGAATGTTTTGGTTTCCAAAGAGGTTTTTCAAGGGCCTGGGTTATTTTTTTAGAACTTTCATTATTGTACTTGGATATTTTTTTTAAAAAAATGCTTTGCTTCATTTCTCAGGCCATTTTGGGAGACAAAGCTCCTGTTTCTTTTCCCAGTGATAAAGAAATTTCTCATTTTTACATGTTACATATTTGTATTTATTTGGCATGATATACTCCCTCTCTCCATCATCTCATGCTTAGCATCACTACTGTATGACTCTTCAGCTTCCAGAGCAAAGAACTATGATGTTCTGCAGAAAGTAAAGGTTTCATCATCACTGAAGAGATGCAGATTTTGTAGTAATTTATTCTTTTACACCTGGAATAAAACTGAAGATGAAGAGCCTCCCTGAGGACATATTTTTGATCCTTTCCCACCTGGTCCAACAAATGTAATATCACAGTGACTGGATTCACATAAGGCTGTGAGTGTAAAGATTTGTGCCAAAACATACATACCACATTTTAAAATGTTTGCTTTTTTATTTGGACAGAGAAGAGTTTAAGCAGCTGTAGCAGCCTGCTGCTGCTGCTTGACAATGGGAAGAGTAGATATGTGAGGTAACCTCCACAGATTCAAGAGAGCAAACTCACACAGGATCAGTGTGTTAAGTAAATGTCAATAGTTGCTGCCCTCCCAGTAGGTGTCAATAAGTTGCTGCAGTGCTCTGCACCTGATTTTCTTTTGTCAGAACATAAAGCTGAACACAGTGAAGTCTTCACTGATCAGCATAAATACAAGTCTTTCACACAAAATAATCAAGGAACTCCAGTGTTATTTTGTTGCTGCTAACATGAGTGATATCTGAATCCAGAAGACTAATACTAGTGGAATTAAAAAAATATAGATAGCAATCCACCACTGGATTGAGGCTGACCTCACAGAAATATTATCAGAATCAGATTCTTCATTTACATATCTGATGATTTCTATTATTCACCCTTTCTCAGTTAGCTCATGAACATGAAGCTTCTGCATTACAATAGACTCTGGCACTTGCATCAATGAGATGTGTATTCTGATTTTCATCTCTGCAGTCTTCAAAATTAGTAAGAGTAACAAGCTTTTCTTGGGATGAAGGACAAAGATTTCCTTTGTTGTCTTTTAAGTGCCTAGGGAAAG
>NW_008588865.1:10676-37979 GCF_000691845.1 Merops nubicus
GCATGGCATGATTTTGTTTAGTTTAATTTCCCCTTTTACTCTACAAGTAGGTGCCCAAAGATATTTGGTAACTTAGAGTCATCATGTAAAAATTTCTACATGCTATCATCACATGATTGAAATAATTTATTTACATGAAATATGGTCTTACTTTAAGGTTGTAAGTTTTTTTTTTTTGTGCAGAGATGAAAAAAAAAGACCAAAATCACCTGGGATTCCTGTCAACCATGTAGAAGCATTCCCCAGATTTAAGGGCTTTATGGCAAAATTTGTAGACATTACATGATGTTGAAACAAATGGGAAGCATAAGACTTCAATTATTTTTTACTGCTGCCTTATAGAGCTGGGTGCCCTCTGGTTCCCAAAGCAGTTCAGCTTTGCCAATGTTTCAGAGTTTATTGATGTGTTTGTTATTGTAAAAGGTTTTATAAGATAAACATTAGCTAAACAAATTAATTCTGAGCTTGGGAAAAAGCTCTCTATGTGTAAATGAACCCTAATAGAACCTCTGGTGATTGATGAAAAGCATGAGCACTCTAGGGGCTGCTACAGTTCTAGAGGTACTGTGTCACATCTCAACTTTGGTGTTAGCATTCAGGTTATGCTTTCTTTAGGGAAGAGATACATATGTTTGGTGGAAACAGGGGAATCACAGGGTTTTTTATACCAAACGTGCTATAGATGTTCCTTAACATTAAACTAAAATTTAACAGACTCCTCCCTCTTTCAATTACTGTATGCCCACCCCAATAATTAAAGTGCAGTTAAAGTGGAAGTAGAGCTCCTTATCTGGTGAACTGCTTTGTAAAATTAATTTTTGATACTTCCCATTTGTTTTTATTTCAAGTTAAGTCCTGATATGTAAATAAACTGAGGTCTAACAATTGCTAATTCAAAAGCAAAAATCATGATTATGTTTCACAAAATACATGATGGTAACTCTCAGGGTATTTAGGAATCTGCAGCTGCCTCTCTGAAGTCTTTGGCATTCCTAAAGAGAAAGGACTTGATTTTATATTATGGCCAAATTCTACTTAATGGTCTGGACAAGCTGCAGACAGGCTGTTGTCTTATCTGTCATATAAACCAGCTGTATGTGATCCTGACAGATTTCAGAGCACTTGGAGCTTACCCTGATCTATGGAAAACCTACAAGAACACCAAACAGAGCAAATGACAGTTATTCTGTATCTCTGTTTTGCACTTCCAATCCAGCAAGAGTCACACTCTGCCAGATGAATGACGGACAAGCAGGAAGTTACCAGACCACCCCAAGTGCAGGCTCTTGGCAAGTGCCTGGTGGAAGGATAGCTGCCAACCACCCAGCACTAACTAGAAGGGGTCTCTGTGCATGACCTCAGTGGCATAAAGAGGCTCAAGCAAACAGAAATATCTAGCCAGAAAACAGAGTTGGGGAGAGACATACAACTTACTGGAGGAGAACATATGCAGGCAAGCATACAGCTCTGTACTTCCAGTAGAATTAAATTCATAGTGTTGTCATAAACTTAGCCAGAGACCTCTGAATGTGACATTCATTTATTTCTAAAATTGAGTTAATTGATGCAGCTTTATTGTTGGGTGGATTTTAATTGCCTTCTGCTCTACTTTTAGTAATTGCAATCTTTAGTAAAATGAAAGAGCACAAATAAGAAAAAACTTGCTAAATTCCCCTTCTAAAGCTGGTCTGTCCTGAAAGTTGATGATTTTGGTTTTCCTCTTTCCTTATCCACGTGGAAAAAAAATCAAAATTATAAAACCTGTGGAGAACTGAAAACTTAGTTTTAAAACTTACAAGTTTAATAAAATAATGTTTTTTAAATAATTCTGAATGATAAGCTAATCATTCTTTGTTTTTCTTCTACATTATTGCTATGATTTCAGGTCAGTGCTAATACAAAAAGATTAATCTACTTTAAATTAGTATTTCCAAAAGGGTTTTCTACATGTTTGCTCTCCTAATCTGATTTATTAATATGAAGAGCTTTCATTTCAAAAAATATTTTGTTGTAATGGGGATGAAACTGACAAAATTTCTGGTTATGGACTGCAGTATTTACAGAATTTTAAAACATCTGAATGAACATGTGTTTTTTTTTTCTGTAAAATAACACAGTTAATTGAAACTACTACTTGTACAAATTATGAAAACTGGAGCATACTTTCTAAATAAGTTTAAATGTCTATTTAAGGACTCCAGATGATACAGAACATACACTGGTGAAAAATTACATAATGCTTAAAATTTGTTTTCTGTCTGAGCATTGTTGACCTCAGTTTTCAGATAAAAGATTGCTCTTGTTCACTGGAATAGAGAGTTCTCTGTCACTGAGTTCATTAACCCTTCCTTGGTAGTTGTATACTGTGTTAATATTAACTCCTTTTTGTCTTGTCAGAAGCTCAGTAGATAGCTGCTCTTTAGAGGATTTTAGATTTTTTTGTGTTTTGATCATGTGAGTAGAAAGAAGATAACAGAAGTATATTTCCATCTGCATAATTGTTTCTGGTCTTAAAATCAATTATCCTATTTAAAAACTAAATATAAAATTCATCTTTATGTTTGCAAGATTTGGAGGTTGGTCTCTTTTCTGTTCCTAATGTGATATAAAGCTTGCAGTTTTTTAGAATAGGAACGTGGATTTTGTCTTGCAGCAAATTATTTCAGTGATAAACACAAATTTTACTAAGACTCTTGTTCATGGAAGAAGCATCCACTACATTGAGAATTTAGACCAAGATTTCTAATTGCAGGAATAAAACATGATTACCATAAAAATACTTCCAAAAAATAAGGGAGGGCATTTATAACAGCTTGAGCTCAGCAATTGTGAGTCACCTGCTCATAATTATTTTGAAGGCTGGATTTTTCTGTTTGTAGTCAAAATACAGTATGCTAATGTCTGTCTTGGAGTTTTCCTTTCACCTTGGACAGTAGAAGACAGTCTCTCCACAGGCAAAATTATAGAGAAATGCTTACAAGTCAAGGTGTATCAGTTCATTAGCAAGGAAGTTTCCCTCTATGTCTTTTCAAACACGCACCTGATAAATGACTGAATAGCTGACAGCCTTCTGTGGTGGAAGGGCTTTGTAGAATATCCACCATGGTTGGATGGCAGCATAGAAAATGTGATTCACATAATGCCGAATACACTTTATCTTCTGTAATCAAAAAAAAAAAAAAAAAGGAGAACTACCATTCTGGTGGCAAAGGATGTAGATTTCATAGCTTTAAAATCATAGAAGCCTAGAAAGGTATGTGTTGGAAAGGACCTGCAAGACTCTCTGTCATGGGCAGGGACACCTTCTACTAGACCAGGTTGTCCAAGGCCACATCCAACATGGCCTTGGACACTTTCAGGGATAGGGTGTCCACAACCTGTCTGGGCAACCTGTTCCAGTGTCTTACCACCCTCTCAGTAAAGAATTTCTTCCTTATATCTAATCTAAAACTACCCTTTTTCCATTTAAAATGGTTACTCTTCATCATATCTCTACACTCACTGATAAAGAGTTCCTCCCTATCTTTCCTGTAGGCCTCTTTTAAGTTCTGGAAGGCTGCTATAAGTTCTCCTTGGAACTTTCTCTAGCCTAGGCTAAGCAACTCCAAAATAAAGAAGCTAGACCTTTTTTGAAAGTTGCAATATATACTCCCTCCAATTGGTTTATGAGGTACTACAAAAATAAATATATGTCTCTAGACCTTTATTTCAGAAATTGTGTTTTACATGCTCCTCTACAGTAACTTGCCAGTTTATACAAACCTTTGCAATGTAGTGTAGCTCTTTGCAGGCCCATCAGTCGTGATAGAGCTGTTCATGTTATATGAGCACAAGAAAACAAAAAGATAGCTAGTTCAATTTTATTCATAATATTTTACCAGAATTTCCCACAATTTTTTTTTTCTTGCTGGAAGACTTTTCTACCTAACTTCTAACACAATTCAAAGGAAGTGGTTAGTCAACCCAATATTGCTGATAATCATTTCTATCTGATCAAGGCAACTGCAGCCTAAAAGAAAAATGTCCTATGTAGTGTTTTGCATGCACTTTATAGCCATATTTGCAGGCATAATGTGTTTACAGAGAATCAGTTACAAAGCAGTAGGGATGCATAAAAGAATTTTCAATAGGATGTGTCAAATAAGATTTCCATAGGTTAAAAATCACATTCTCTAATTTAAAATAAAATCCTGGATGTATTTCAACAATGGTCTGACTCTTCTTCCCCTCCACATCACCTCCACCCCCAACCCTTTTCTTTCTGGGTGCTGCTAAGAGCACATGCTACTAAAAATATGGAGAGGAACCTGACTTTGGGGGATGTTTGTTGAAATCTGTGAAGCTAGTGTAAGAAGGGTGTGCCTGCTTTTTTAAAAAACACGTGACCAAATCATGTGGAAATTGTTTGTCCATTTCTCTAGTTTTGTGAGGAGAGTGAGAAATAACATGAAGTAACAGTGAACCCATCTGGCCAAGCAGGAAAATCTGGTTTAATTGCTCCATCGCCAGAAACGTTAAATCACTTCCTGGCAATGCAATTAATTTGGAACATATGGAACTCATTGGAAGAAAGTCTCCAGTGAATTTAAAACTCTACTGGAGATGAGAGCATTTCTCATAAGTAACAATAATGTTTTCCCACTGGGTAGCATGTAAGCAGCATGTGTAGCTGTATTAAGGAAAAAAACAAATGAATAGTAAGACTGTCTGAGATCTTGAACAAGATTCACTCATGGTTTACTTTATTTTAAATTTTCAAGAAATGCTATATTCATTTAGTTTTGGTTTTTTTTTCTCTCTCAGCTTTTAAGCAACAATAGAACATCCTGATGATTTTAGCTCATTTCCCATTTTGATTCAAGTAGAATTCCACTCTATTTAGAAAACAAAAATATTTGAAAATATAATCCAAAATGTCTTTGTACTCTGAAGATAAAAAAAGTAGTTTTTTGGGGTGGTTTTTTTTTTTTTTGTTTGATTTGGGTTTTTTGAATCAGGACATTTACATTTCCTATATATTTTTTAAATAGGAAGATTTTAAGATTTTCTATAAACTAAGCATATCTAAACCTGTAACTAAAAATATGTGTATGAGTTCTCCTTAAAATGTAAATAATTAATAAGATTTGCTTGTTTGAACAATATTTTAAGGAAAACATCTTTCATAACTGTTATAATGGATTCAGAATTTATAAGTATGTCACAGTACCATGTTCTGACTCAAACGTTTTTGTTACTTAGTATATTTACAATGAGAAGAATATTAACATTCTTTGAAAAAAATATACATCCTATTCTGCTCTAAAGAAAAGATTTTATTTTCATTAATTTGATGCTAGAATAAGGAGGTTTTTAGATACAATTTATTCCTTCTTTTTTTACTTAGATTCACATGAATTTGAGAAAATATTTGGTTCTTGGAAAATGCTATACTTTTTTTCTTGTGCCATTAATAAATAAGACCAAATCAGAGAAAATTAGTTCTTCTAATTTTAAAAGTAGGTGAAGGGAATGGAACCATGTTTTGCTGAAAAAGTGGGTGAAGTCTGATCTCAGGGAGAAAAGAGAAGCAATAAAAAGAAATTTTATACATAAAACACTATAGGGGGCCTGGAGTAATGAGGCCCTTCTAGGACCTTCCTTATTCTAGGAAAACTAATGCTTTGTGGTGCTAAAATTTAGAATGTGTTTCTTTATCTGAATGCTCCAGTTTGTGGTTGGTTTGGTTTTGTTTTTTTTTTTCCCTATACACTTGACCTGAGTTCACATTTCTTACTTTTGGTAATTTGTGTAATCCACATTGGTCTCTCTAGCATCAGTATTAATGAATTGATGCATGATTACTGTAGTAATATAGAAAGTATTTCTACCCGCAAACCTCACCCTACCTTAAAATTTTCTGGAACTTATGGTGTTTCTTCATTCCGCCTAATAGAAGCACTAATTTTGTGACTTACATATCTGCTCTAAGGCATTATGGTTCTAGGTATTTCCAGCTATAGCTTTTTACCTGGGCTAAACCTGCCGAACAACACTAGCAAACTTTTAGACTACTATCAAACAAATTTCCTTAAATTTATGTTTAGTCGTAAATCAGCATGTTCTAATGATTATCAATTAGAAATATTGTATATTTCCAGGAAATAACTTGAAGTGACAAATGGAAAGATTAACAATGTTTTAAAATTTGATATGGTAATATGAAAAAAAATAAATCTGCATGTTGATATAACTGTTATTCAGCTATAGACAACATGATTAAAGTCCAATTATTAAGTATTTGATAAAGCCACCACAGAAATTATCTTTCATCCTTGTCACTCTGACTTATCCCCAGAGTCCTGTAGCTGCTTCCTCCCAGTTCACTGAATCACAGCTGTTCATCTTAGCCTTGCATTTTAGGCCTTACAAAGGCTGTCCACATTAAACTGTTGTCTCTGTTCCATGGTAGTTTATTATTTCAGTGCTTAAACTGTTTATTGCCACATCTCTAGTCATCTCGATGCTGTCTTCTAAGCTTTCCTTAAAGGAAGCCATCACACCTTCTCTGTTTTTTTAATGCCTATCAAAACTCAACATTAAAATGTGACAATAACCTGTCCCCATCTCTCCCTCTCTTGTCCTGTTGCTTTTCTGTTTGATTTACACTTATGTTCCCTTATTCTGTTTTATTGTTCTGGTTGGTTTTCTTTTCCTCTTTGTTGGCTTCTGTATCACTTTCTCCTATTTATGAAGTTCTCTCTTTTCAAATTTATTTCTTGGACAAATGATAATAGTGAATATGGTGTTTTCTTTCTTATTTTTTTATTTTTCTTAGCCAGTGTAACCGCTTAGGTCTGGGAGAGAGGAAAAAAATATATATACTGGTTTTCAAAATTCTATCAACTATTTTTTTTAAAATCAGTACATTATACACTTTTTATTTCTTTGCAACTGATACCTTGAATCATTCTGTGATTTTTATTGTTTCTTTGTCATGTTAGCTTTCTTCTGTCTGTGGAAGTTGCATTACTGGAGCAAAATTCAACTGTTTCTTCTGAACAAATATCTGTTTGTAAAAAGCAAGGGAAACGATTTTCAAGCAATGGACTGCTGTTGTTTTCAATATTAGTCTGATGGTATGACTTTTTTTGAATGTCAAACTCAAGTAACAGATGTTTAATTAGAGTGCAGGTGGAACAGAAAGAATCACAAAAGGATTCTTATGGGTATTACCAATCTGAAAGGTATTTATTTACATATATATATGTGTATAGTCTAAGATATGTTTTATTTGACATTTTCTACAAAATGTCATTGATGAAATGGTATCAAATACTATTATATATAGCAGGACAAATCAAATCCTGAAATGAAATTTTGAAAGTTTATTTCAAGAACTCTATAGCCAGTCTGAAACTGGTTGTTTTCTGTTTTCTGTCCATCACTCCACTCATTCTTTTTCTGTGAAATCTGCTGCAGAAAAATCTGCTGAACACAGGCTAGACTGACATGAGTGAAAGGGATGTAAAACTGATACCTTAACTCACATAGAAGTTCTACTTACATGGCATACCAAATCAGATTTCTCATCAAGCCTTTCTTACCTTTATCATATGTCCACATACTTTCATTCTATCTATATGTGTGCCATATAAATTCCATTTTATTATTCACTCAATCTATATCCTACTTATTTTAGGAAAAATACACTAAGATATTTCTTCTGCATTAGTCTGAAAGTGTAATATGAAAGATGTCTACATCCACTAGAAAAAAAAGAAAAATCCAAGTCCAAGAACAATTACAGCCAATATGAAAACACTTCAATTACTTGTCTCTGAAAAATTATATAAAAAAAGTAAGAAATTGGTATGTTATCGAACAACTTACATATGAGCCCGAGTCCTAATTATGTGGTGTCAATGGTAGAACTCTACTTGAATACTGCAGAAGAAATATTTGGCATTTTATCCTCATCTTCAGCCACAAAGTTTTTGTCTTCTCTCCTTCAGATTTATTTAGTAATTTCCCAGTGGAATTTTGTGGGCATGTATTCTAGGATGACTATTTCAAAATGTGATCACTGCAAGATCTTATTAGCTCCATCTCCTCCCTTGTCTCCTAGTCCTTTTTTTTTTTTTTTTTTTTGTTGACAGTAATTAGTTTCATAATAGATTATACGGCACTCAAATGGAAACTGCATGTTTCTCTCCAAAGTGTTTCACACAGTAAGACCTCAGTTCTTTCTAGACCTTCCAGACACTCATACAATCTACTTTAAGATTTTTATCATGTTTCCCCAAAAGTTTCATTTTTTTAATAGTGGTATCATTTATATTTTTTCTTTCAGGCTATGCCAGTTATTTCAGAGAAGGAGAAGGCTGGTGAGTAATTATTTACTTGATTTCTCATTTCCTTGTGTTTGTTTTATGGAATACAGCGTTTCTTAACTAAGTGATAAAAGATGGGCTTCAACTGTGGGGTTTCAAATATGTTACAATTACAGACCTGACAAATGTCTGTGTAAAAGTTATTCATCATTTCCTGAATAGGATATTTTCTTTTTTTGAAAAGAAGTCCATCTTTCTGTGTGATGCTAATAAAGATGTTTGAAACTACCCTGCAAAGTATCAGGCTGAATTGCAGCTGCCCCTTACATGTCAATATTCCTCTGGATGCTAACTTGTTACTTGGTATTAAAATCTATTTTGATGTATTTGATCTCTTGGTTAACAAACATGGATACCAATGGATTTGTTAAAGTTGGTGGAATTTGATTATTTAGTGTGACTTTGCTGTCTGTCTTCAAGTATGGCAAGAAATTTCAGTTATCTACAGTATTTTATTGGAGAAAATAATTTTTATTTTGGTTAAGTACTTCCAGCATATTGAAAGGTTATTCTTCTATTTTTTTTTCTCTTATATATGTTCTCTGAATACTATATGCATTTTGTTGGTATGTGAAATCTTTTAGTGATTGTCTGCTAGGCCCTCTCAAATGGATGTATTGTTGTGATAAATACTAGGGAGCACTTCATTTTTAGCACTATAGATGTCTAGAATTTCTGTTGGTTTCTTCGTCATTTGTTGTGATTGGTAGTTTGCTACCATACCATACTCAAATCTAGCTTGAAAAACACCTCAAAGTATCAAAATTCAAACAGGCTTTATGATCTATGTCTGATTTTTGATGGTGACATTTTCCTGTGCTATCCTGATTTTGATTATTTCTTCTCTTCTGCTTATTAAGGGAGAGGA
This sequence comes from Merops nubicus, assembly GCF_000691845.1. Classification (NCBI taxonomy): domain Eukaryota; kingdom Metazoa; phylum Chordata; class Aves; order Coraciiformes; family Meropidae; genus Merops; species Merops nubicus. The sequence goes on from NW_008588865.1 coordinate 19,917, forward strand.
ATAGGTTAAAAAAAAATGTTTTGTAGAGAAAAGATATGGTGCTAATCAGTACTGTAAAAGCTATGGAGTTATCTGGTCAGGATGTTGCCATTGTAGCTGTTGCCTTTCATAAATAAATACCAAACTGTGACCTGTATTTGGTAAGCATTTTCTTTATAGATTTCACAGGTGGTATTACTTGCTATTTATTTTCCTGGGGCAGTTCATATTTTGCCACATCCTTTAAATTACATCCAAACACGCAAACATTATTGTTATTCTCATTTTGAGAATCTGAAGTAGTAATTCCTTGTAGCTCCTTCTTTCCTATTTACTATTATTAGGTTTCATCTGGGTCTCAAATGAGAAATACAAGAAAGTTTCTGGTTCAGAAGTTCTATATACATAAATAAAAATAACTGGGTTTACATGACTTTCTAATCTTTAGACTTCAAAGTATCTGATATTTTCAAATGCTTTTCCTGTAGGCAACCAAACATTCAGATCCTTAAATGGACCAAGCTGCTTAACCAGCTTAGAAATTCACACATTCCTGATTATGTTTATAGTAGTTGTTAATTCTTGAAGTTAAATATTTTCTCAATTTTATATATTTTCCAACATGCAGCAATATTTGACTACATAAAATACAAAGTTTCAGATGGAGTACTTTAAAAAAAAAACCCACACACTATTTTTAGACTTAGAGCAAAGCCAAACAATCTGAAAACATTGCTACTTTTGTCAGTTAATAACTTAAGAGTTGCATAACCAGGTAATTATATTTTTTTGCAATGGAAAGTGCAGTAAAAACTGCAACTGCAGAGTTCCTTTGGCAAAAAACTATAAATGATCAGTGTATTGAGCAGAACATCAGCCATGCCTAACGTTGTACATTGGTGCTTCAAGTTGTGTAAATTAAGGCATTACCAATCATAGGGGCTGGAAGGGACCTCGAAAGATCATCTAGTCCAACCCCCCTGCCAGAGCAGGGTCACCTAGAGTACATCACACAGGAAGGCGTCCAGGCGGGTTTTGAATGACTCCAGTGAAGGAGACTCCACAACCTCTCTGGGCAGCCTGTTCCAGTGCTCCGTCACCCTCACAGTAAAAAAATTTTTCCTGATATTCACCTTGAACCTCCTCTGCTCCAATTTGCACCCATTATCCCTTGTCCTATCACAGGTCAACGCTGAAAAAAGCTTAATTCCATCTTCCTGACACTCACCCTTTACATATTTGTAAACATTGATGAGGTCACCCCTCAGTCTCCTTTTCTCCAGGCTAAAGAGACCCAGCTCCCTCAGCCTTTCCTCATCAGGGAGATGCTCCACTCCCCTAATCATCTTTGTAGCCCTACGCTGGACTCTCTCCAGCAGCTCCCTGTCCTTCTTGAACTGAGGGGCCCAGAACTGGACACAATACTCCAGATGTGGTCTCACCAATGCAGAATAGAGGGGGAGGAGAACCTCTCTTGAACAACTAACCACACCCTTTCTAATGCACCCCAGGATGCCATTGGCCTTCTTGGCTACTAGGGCACATTGCTGGCTCATGGTCATCCTGCTGTCTACCAGGACCCCCAGGTCCCTTTCCCCTACACTGCTCTCCAGCACCCAGCCTGTACTGGTGCATGTACCATAGCAAGTGCTATTTCTGAGAAATGTGTTTTTAAGAACTGTCAATATTCCTGGCATTTCTGGCAATGGTGAAAAAAAAAAAAGGAAATCTTTCAAAAGAACTTTAAGGTAGAACTTAAGATCAAGCAACATGTACAGTAAGGGAAAATAATGGCTCAAGCCAAGAGATGACTCAGGGCTGGGACTATTGGCACCTAAGTCAGGAATGCAGGCCAGCAACCAGCTACAAAAAAATGTTGGTTTTTTTTTTCAGATGCATCATCTTTCTTTTTAGTAATTTATATATTCTCATGCCTTTACTTACTTTGGTGAGTGTTGTGACTTTTATTCTCAAATTGTGTTCATGAACTATGAAGAAATTTGAGGGATGAAGGGTTCATCTTACCTGTCAATAATGAAAATGTCTGTATCAGAGTTAGTGGTGTTGGCTTCATTTATAGTAAAAAAATAATCAGCATATGAGCCTTTGGTTCACCTGGCTATGTGTCAACGTTTGGTTTACTGAAGTGAATCACGTATGAGACTTCATGAATGGTATTGGATAGCCCTTCACTCACTGTAGAGTCAGGATGGCTCCTAACACAGACACCAGTGTTCAGTATGATGAATCCACTGTGAGGTTCCTAACTCAGAACTCACTTCACTTTCTGGAGCAGTGTTCCCAAAACAAAGGTGAAATGACTAAAAGTCAATATTAGAAGTATTGCCTAAGTCTCTTTGTGCACCTACTTCGTGATTTCCCAATTTATCTTCAAATGTTTGTAGAGAATAGTGAACTCTGTGACTTGGAAACATTGCTACAACAGACCCAGTGGGAGAGTTAGAGTGAATATCCAGTCAGGGACAAGCACCGCTTATTTCTCTTGAGGTGATGAAACTATGTACTATCACATAAACAGGGCAGAAGGTTTAGTCTAGCCCTAAATAAATACTAAATAAATATTAACACTATTGGTCTATAATCTTCAACATTATAATAAATAAATTCTTCCTGTGCATAAAACAACCGCTCTATGGTATTTTGGTTGAACACACATTTAGAAAAGTTGCTGCTCTAAAAATAGAATAAGGAGTTTTAAAGTCATTGAGTATTACATTTCAGTTATTCAGTGCAAACTTGGATCAATTAAAAAACACAGAATACATGACTTGAGTAGTGTAACTTGCTTTTTTATATCAGCTGTGACAGAAGGAAAAATCCCTAGCAGAATAGCAAGTGAACATGCTTTTAAGAGTTTTCATGATTTTACCAAAATATTCCCTCTTGCTTTAAAGATATACTATGGAAAAAGTGCACACACTTTTTGGGTAAATCTTAGTACTGTAATTAGTAGTTCAGAGAGGTCTACTTCAGCACAAATAAAAGTGTCAGTCTTTGACATGGAGTAGAAGAGATTTGATAGCGCATTTTTCATCTGTGTTTCGGTGATCAGCTGGTGTAGAGTGTTTGGAAAGCTCCCCAGTGTTAATATTATACTGTTAGCCTAGCAGTTAATAAGTCTTTTTTTTTTTTTTTTTTCCTGCTTATCCCCTAGATTTCTGGTAAAGATACAATTAATAAAGTGCCAGCTCATTGTCTTTTGCTGTTAATTTTGCTGGTTGTCTTTGATTCACAAGGAAGACAAATATACACATGATTAAAGGCACCTTAATGGCAGGGTATTTCATCTTACAGACTCTAATTGTTGGTGTCAGGCAGCGAAAGACACTTGGTGCTTGGCCCCATGGTGAGATGAGCTGCAGAACAGGAGGTGACAGAGTGATGACAAGGCAGGTCAGTCCTGTCTGTGAGAACTCGTAGCTGGAGGACCTTGAAAATGCAGTAGTAACAGGTTCATTGTCATTAAAAAGGCACATAAAAGACCAGCTCCTTGGCACACTAGGTAAAGCTCTTTTAATTTCATTTAATTTAACTACAGCTCTAATTTAAAAGGTAAAAAAAAATAAAAAATCACCACTGCATTTTACAAACACATTCTGCATTCAGAGAAATCAATTCTTTCCATGAGCAGTATCCACAGGATGCTTTGTTTTCATAAAATCATTAAAGGTTCATCCATACATAATTTGTTTTGAACCTAGAACAAACATTAAAAATTTTAATCTGACTGGCTACAAGATGCAAGTTTCCACATAAACTGGAGAGAAATACTATTTAATTGGAACAGTCACTTGTTTTCTGGCTGCTTTACAATATCTCTAGCCAATATTCTAGAATAAACTGAGCAAAATGAATTATTAATTATTTCTTTCTGTAAGCATTATATCTGCTTTCGGTAGAACAGTCTTAATAGTATTTTGTGAGACCTTAGTATGAAGTACCAGTTCCTAGTTAGATAATCTTTCTGTTACTATTGATGTTGCAAAAGTTATAAAATTTGTTTTAGCTGAGTGTTTTGTTTCTAAATAAAAATGTCAGGTGAGCACTCACACTAAAAAAAGTTACAGAATCTCTGACAGAATATGCATGGACATCTGCCAAACATTAATAGATGCTAATAGATATATTTTTATTCTACTTTCCTTTATTTCATTACTAGAAAAAGAGGTTTGTGATGCCAATAGACAATGAAAGCTGACATTTCATGCTATGATTCCTGATGATGTTTCGTTGTTGAGTTTTCTTTATTTTTTCTACATGCAACAAAATAGTTGATGTCATGATTTTTGGTCTTTGATTTTCAGTGGCTTATTAACTGAATGCTACCATAGTTGTTGCTCTCAATGAATTACTTCACGTTTAAAAGTCACACCATATTCACGATGTGCATGTGGATATATACTTTAAAATGAACATAGCTCTGTTTGAAGCCAAAATCTATTTACTTTTAAGGTGTCATAGCCACTTTAGGTTTTCAAGGAAACAGCAGATCCTGGAACTGAAGCTTTCTTCTGCAAGTCCATGCTAAATGCACTGTAAGCAGAATAGCCCCTAAAACTGCTCATGATTGTCTATTATATATTACTTTCTTGAGTCTTAAAAAGTGAAGAGTAGGGACAAGTGCTGTGAATGTGCTCTGAGAGGAAGCCAGAGGTCAAGGCGGCCATATGCCACTGAAGAAGGACAGAAATATTCAGGTTCCATGCCTGAACAGGAAAACAAGTGTTTTCTGAAAGGCTAAAACAAATTACATGAAATCATTGCATAATAATAAAGTACATCTGAAGTATCTTGAGAACTAACAGAACCTCTTGTGTATTGAATTCTTAAATGTTTAGCCAGCTTCTGTTTTCCTATTCCACCTACATTAGTATACGCCATCAGTATGGACCTGCTTTTATGCTTCTTCAGAAGAGGTTTCTAAATCAAATTATGCTGTTATCTTCAAATGCATTTCATTTTGTTAATTTCTTTAATAAATTCTCATCTATTTGGATCTTCAAAATACTTAGAGACAGAAACTTAATTATTTTAGGCCAATAACAAGGGTAGGCCATTATTTTTGCTTTGCATCAGTCTTTATAATCCACCTTAATGTTTTGTAGCTATGGCATTTTTTTAGATTCTTTGATGACTGTTTTAATTGTACAAGCAACTTTAAATATTGCCTCAATTAATATTAAAATGTTTGTATTCACTTTAGAGAAAACAAGCAGTGCCTCAGTGGCATATATTCCTGTAGTGAGCAATTGAATCTTGATTTTTTTGCTGGTTTGCTACCTTCTCTTAAGTTTTGTAACCAAAATATCTCATTCTAATCAAGATATTTCCCTGATAGGACTAAAGATGTATATAGTATCAGCTGAGTAATTATTACTGCCAGCCATCATGATAAAACTTTCAGTTGTCTCTTTGCTGTCCAAATCAATGTGTTTTTAAGGCAATATATACTTTCCTTTTTAAGGCAAGTGATTTTTATCCTAGAAACTGTTGGGGAAAAGAGGGGGGAAAAAAAAAACAACGAAACAAACAAAACCATGAAATATAAAAACAACATTAGCACCGAAGTCTTAAACATATTTTGGCATTAATAACATTTCATCATAGACTGATAAGTTATGTCTGTCATAACAGACTTCATCACCTATTAGTGAAATAAAGTTAAGCAAAGGATAACTCAGTACTAATTCCCTTGAAAGGGGCCTTTGGAGCCCCTTTCTCCAACCTCCTGCTTTATCCTGTCTGTGTTTGAAAACCTCCAAGGATAGAGCCTGTGCAACTTCTATAGGCTGCCTGCTCCGCTGCTGTATTGTCTCCATGGAGGAAACGGTTTTCCTTGTATCCAGTCTAATTCTTTCCAATTTCTATTTATGCATGTCGTCTCTTGTCACCCTCGCATGAACAATGTAAAGAGCCCAGCTTAATTTGCTTGTTACCCTCCTGTGAGGTACAAGGGAGCTGCAGGTAGGACCCCAAGAGCCATCTCTTGAGGCTGACCCAGTCCAGCAGCTTCAGCTCCCAGGCCAAGTGATCCACACCCAGACCAGCTTGGTGGCCCTCCCCTGGACTTATTTCCTTTTATCAGAGACTTTTTTCTACTGAGAGGATACTGAAACTGGACTCAGTATTGCAGATGTGGTCCAACAAGCACTAAATAGAAGGGGATAATGCCTTCACTACATCTACAGGCTTTTATTCTATGAATTACATGTGTAAGTAAATTTATATGTTTTGCATATGTATTTATATGTATTACATTTGTAAAATCTATGTAATACATACGTATGTATTTTATATTATGTGTTATGTAGATTTGTTCCCTGGATGCTGCCAGCTCTCTTTGCCACCAGGGCACACTGCTGGCTCGTGCACAGCTCACTGTCTGCCAGGGCCTTTTCCATAGGGCTGCTTTATAGACAATTTTTTATCATTTATTTATCCATTCTTCCAGGCTGTAAAATTCTAACTTGCAAACAAAGATTTTGTGAGAAACAATATTTAATGACTGAGCTCTTGTTGTTAAAGCAGAAAATACAGCAGAAGACTTTTGACTGTTATTTTCAGCAAATTCAATTTAGTATTACAACTAATTATAATGTGCTCACAATTCAGAAAGCCACCATACAGGTAGCCAGTACTCAGCATATTCTGAGTACAAGCTGATACTCAGTCTATTCTGTCTAGTATCATATATTTAATCTTAAGCAAGTTGCTTTTCAGTATAGTTATTGGTTGCACAGTGGTTTGATAGGATCTATATTATCCAGCTCAAATAGTGATCTCTTATTTTATTGGATACCAGAAACATTCTAAAAGAGGTAGTCCCTAATGAGAAAGAGCTTTTAAATCAAGGCAAACATACAAGTTATTCGTTCTTTTCTTTTTTGGTTATAACTAGAATAAAAGAGAATGGTAATAACCAATTAATCAAGTTATTTCTAGCTTAAATTTGTTCTGAGTTAGTTCATGGTAAAGGCTTGTGTTGATCCAGATGAAACATAAACAAGTTCAATTGATACTGACATGTAATCATTAGGCTGTGGTTACCAAAGCAGCGATGTGACTGTTGATTTGGAAATCAGGTGATGAGCTTGCTTTTCAGTGTCCATAAATAGGGTCAGCTTCTGAAAAACTGAGGTGCCCAGAGCCAAATTTTAAAATTAAGTTTTAGCTACATTTTCATAGCTACATTTTCATAGTTACTTAGGTAGCTGAAGATGAAAAATAGGCTGTCTGTTGTGACACCTGCTAACTGCACATAAATTCAGTAAAGGTTACATTTGGACAGTAAAATCTGCAAATTACACTGAATTACAAAGGTACCAAGTAATTTCTGAAAAAAAAAGCTAATCAGCTCTTCTTTACTTCTTTGGGTTCCTAGACAACATTCAAAACATCTAGAAGTTTATATTATACTCCTGTGATTATGCCTGCTGTCTCATTATCCTCATATGCACAATGCAAAGAGACCGACTTCTCCTTTGTATTTCAAAAAAGGACTTGAACTTCTAAGTTGCCTCAGAGTTGCTGAAGATGAACCAAAGAGCTGAATAATTTTAAATAATCTTTAATGTAAGATAGTGTGGCAAGAAAACTTTTCTCATTTTGCGTCTGTTAAAACAGAACGGTAAGAAATGGTTTCAGATCACCTGAGACGTGTGGCTTGCTCCACAAAGCCAGCACAGGGTTTTATATATTTTAGGTACTTAGATGAACACTTTAAACTCACATCTTGTTAGAAGAAAAAGCTCCTTTCACAAATCCTTAGGCAAAAGAGAGAGCTCTTTGATGTTTGATGAGAAGTTATGCCTATTTGCATTCTTCTATGGGCATGCTGAAAACTCAGGTGAGAGACACCTAGAAGCCCACTTTGGATTAGGCACACCTGGATGTCAAACCATTCTTGGGAGCACAATGATAGGGCTGTGTGTAATGGTGGTGTCAAAAGCAGCTCAAACTGGGGTGTTTGTTTTCCTTATTCCAGTTGTTGACTTGTGCGCTGAATGCTTTCTAATGTCTTCTGGTTTAGCAAGTGATCCTTGAGAGAATTGCCCTACCTGCGTGTAGTATGTTCAGCCTGAGTGACTAGATCTTTTATTGTCTATAAACTCAAAGGTACTAACGGTATCTATCAAAATGTGGTTTTCATTATCTTGAAGATTTTGAAGTACCTTGTGGTATCCGGTTTATCCATTGTCTCAAATCTCTGCATATAGTTTTGTAAAATTAGATTGCTTTTACACTATCAGAAAGTTGCAATCAAATCTCTAGCATATGGTAGATGCCATTGGTCTTTAAAATGTACCAATGTATGATTCTTATATGCAAAGTCAGTCAGTTGCCTCATGCAATTGCTTTGCTACCATCTTCAATCTACCTTTGTGTTGATTTTGGCTATTGGTGAATCTTTGTTTCGTGACATTTTAGGAAAGAATCAGATAACCACATTAAATTGTTGCTTAATTCATAAGTATTACAAATAAAGAACAGAAAACTAAGTTTATTGATAGACACAAGTGTTAAAAACTATAAATCTGCAGAGTTACTCCTGCAGGTAATCATTCTAGTCACATGAATTTAGATGAAGCCTTTAAGCAAAAATTCGCTAAATCCAAGTCTGAAGTTATTTTTCTGAAATTTTATCCAGAGAATAGCCTCCATATCTCAATTAGTAGTTGTTAATTTAAAGCCCAATCTACAATGGATTCAATTGCACCTGATGCAGTACTTTGACCCATAAGAAGAGGAGATATTCGGTAGCCAGTTTCAGAGTGCTGGCCATGTACGTCATACCTTAGTAGCCACCTATAAGCAGAATTAAACAGGGATTTTAATACATGTCAAAATACAGGACTGAAATTAGAGAAGAGCAGTCACAAATGTCTGTTAAAAAGCAATGCAGGGTAAAAAAATAAAATAAACCACTTCTTTCTTCAGGCAGGTTGCCTAATTTACAATGTCCTCCTGGAATCAGTGTTTCTTTATTTTGCAAGGAAGAAAAAGAAAGACTGAGAATTTTGTCAGGAATTTAACTATCAATCAGTTTACATAGAGCACTGTTTACAGAACAAAGCCCATGCCTATGCTAGAAGGATTTTGTGCTTTTGGTTACCATGGGAGGCTCTCAAAGCACGAATGAAACTCCAGAGTATTCAGAGAGTGCCAGGGACTTATTTTGGTGACATAGTTCATACTAAGGCTTTGAGTGAAATAATATTTCTTGTGTCAACACAAGCATGTCTTCAGCAGGGCTCTATTTCACATTCATAACTGATATACCAATTTTAAAAAACTTTAAAGTGTCTATCAAGTTAATCAATTTTGTGAGGTATAATTTCATCTTTATCAGGGCATTTGTGGCTGTAAAATGATTGCAAAGTTGAAAGAGACTCATGGAAATAATCTCTAGTGAAATTTCTTTCACCCTTTTAGAGGAAGATGTCAGACTTGTAGTTTTTATACAGATCAAGTTTACAAAAAAAAAAAAAAAAAAGTTTGACTGTTTTGAAGCATGGATCCAGACTACATTTGTAGGAAAAATGCCTTTTAGCACCTATTCAATTAGCTATGGCAGGATCTAACAGTAACAATGGGTGAATTGGAAGACAGTGTTTCTGGCACACAAGTTAGAATAGGATTGTTTGATAGAATAGATAGTTTGGAAATGGTACTAGCTTTCTTAGTCGGGGATTTAATATGTGTCATTCCTTCCAACAGTAAAAGATTTTGCACTTCATTTCTTTTTTTGCCTCCCAGTGCAAAAGTTGTCCATGTTTGATTACTCTGTGTTGATACCCGTTAGACATTTAAGTGCAGTTGCTTGTCTATTGCTGTAAAAGAATGAGAAGACATCAAGTAAAGGCGGCAGATTCAGAACAAACGGGGATTTATTTCCTCACACAATATAGAACCTAACTATGGGGCTCCTTGCCTTCGTATATGGTAGATTCTAAATTTTTACACAGGTTTAGAAAAAGTCTAGACAAACTAAAGAAAGAGAAATTGATTAGTATAACCATTTCCTCAAGAAAATTAATGACAGTCTTACCACTGGTCTCGTAAGATTTACCCAAATCATAACCCTTTACATACCAATTCAACCAATTCAAAACTTGCCCAAGATGTCAAATTAGTATTGCAATATTTCCAGTGGATAAGTCGCTATGCAAATATTAAATTAGTTTTGAATGTGTCAGAAATGGTATTTTGTAAATTATATTTTTTTATTCAATAGGTTTGTAAATGTGTTGAATATTCAGCCCAAATATACACACTGAACATATTTTTATTACTTGAGTGTTTCTTATGTTTTGTAAGAAGCGTGTGTTTCCTCCAGAAAAGAGTGCCAACTATCCATTCCCAAACTAATAATACTATATAACTTACACAATGAGAGCAGAAGTCCTCTACGTGTTAGAAAACTTTCAAGAAATAATTAGAGGGGTCTTAATTTGCAGAAATCATTCAATGATTAGAATATAGCAAATAATTCTTCAGCTGAATAAAGAAAGAAAAAAAAAAAGTAAAAGTGTATCTCATAAAAATATAAAAACACAAACAAAACCAAAGGCCATACCAGAAACTGTAAAAAGAGGGAGAGAGAGATATGTTACAGTTCTAATGAAAACTCAGTATCATTTTGGTTTTAATGAGAATGTGGATTTTGAAAAACTAACCAAGAAAGTTTCCAATCTAAGAAGTTGCTACATATATTAACGTTTGCATTACGTTTCAAAGGCATTTCCGGAGAGGCTGTGTATGGCACATTAGGCAAAATATGAAGAATAAGAAACAGGTATCTTTTCATAAATTTAATCTAGATAAAAATCTTCAGCAAAGTAAATTGCATCTAGTTTTATTAAAAGACTCAGAGATAAGAAATGAGCCATTCTTTTGTTTGTTTTTTTTTTTTCCACCCAGAATAATCATTATAGCTTAACAAAGTTAAGCTAACTCTACTGATCTGTAGAAAGAATTCTACATCTGGAAAATCTTTGCTACATCTGTGTTGGGGTTTCATGCTTTTTGGTGCTTTGTTCACCAGTTCCCATGACTCTAACTTAAACCTCTGTCTTATTTTCTTAAGTGCATTCCAGTTCAACTAAAGATTTAGTGATCATTTCATTTCCTGAGATCTGTTATTTAAGCTTCCTTACCTGTTTTCCTTAAACAAAGAAAAATAAGCCTTCAAAAACAAAGCAACATTTAAGAATGAAAAAAGATGACAATAAGTGTCTTTGTGTAGTATTCTGCAGTATGTGGTGAATTGTTTTCATAGAGGTGCAGAATTATAATTGTCAAAGATAACAGAGGAGTAAATGTGTTGTTATTGTAGACCTCCAGCTGTGTTTAGCAAGTAGCAGCAAGCACAACACTACTAGGTGTGACACATTCCACAACCAAAACCCCCTGTCTGCCACATACCATGTAGCACTGCTTAAAATCTGTATTCTATTGGCCAAAATAATACAGTGCAGACAACCAGAAGAGCTGGCTCAAATATTTTGTTAATTTTGTTTCCTGTACAGTGCTACACAATTACTTATAAGTGCTCTTTAGAAATCCAGGAGATAGATTTAGAAAGCCAATGATGACAAAACCAAAGTACCACATTCAAAGTACTTCCCAATACTGGGAATTTCCACTCTTAAAAGAACTTTGGTGTGAGTCACATAGGTTTGTTTTATTTGTACTGTCAGAGGAAGGTACAGGCTAAATAACAAACTTGGAATGCACATATCCAGCAACCAAGGATAAAAGGGCACCTTTTTCAAGAACTCAGTCACACAGCAGCATCTGAACAAGTGAACTAAACAGGGCGTGGGCTCAAGTACTGGCATGGAGTTATCCCATTTGTTTTCTTATTACCATTCTTCCTGCTGTAGTTTTGGCCCATGCCATGTAGCACTTCTCTAGGACAAGACCCATGAACACCTTAGGAGACAGCACGGACTAGCATTGTTTGAAAGCAGCAGTGGTAGGAGATTCACCCTTACTCTCATTGCATGGTCTTGATCAAAAAAAATTCAATCAGATAATTCTTTCTGACATCCTTTGTCTACTGCTTACTTCTCTAGATTTAGTCTTTAGAGGATTCCAATATGAATTTATGAGCAAATCACTTTCTCAATGGAAAGACCTTCAACCTCTTGTTTCCCAGGTGAGGTCTAGAAAGGGCAATGCTTCTTGTAATGCATGTAAAATATGCCCCGGTGAGATTCTAGAATAAGGATTTGAACCACTGTTTTCACCCAGCTCTTCTCTTTGCTTTTGCTCCTTCTGACAAACTGTCTTCAAAGTTTTATATTTGAACTTTTACAAAAAGGGAGATCCTGGAAATTAGTTCTTTCGGTTACAGACAAATGGGCCTGGTGATTCTGCACTGTTGCCTTTTAATAGTTTAATTAGTTCAGGAGGAGAAAAAAGAAAAACCAGTGAGCCAGAAAATTAGTTGTCCTGCTGCACTGTTATGCATACCTGAAAAGTGAGACGCAAATGACTTTCAGCTGCCTTTGTGGTTTCCTAAATTGCAGGGCCAGGTAATCCCTAGCATAACGGTAAAGAGGTATTGCAGACAGTGCCTTGGCAGGCAACAGCAGCTGTCCCAGTTTATTCTTCCTATATAGCAGCTCTTTGTGCCAGAGGCTCCAGCACTTCCTCTCCTTTGGGACATGCCTATGGACTGGGCAGAATGACACCCAGCTGCTCTCAGCACTTGCTGTTCATGTATCAGTATCAAACATATTTTGGGTAGCATGCTGAGTTATTAGAAGGGGGAGGTGGAGGTCACTATAGCCGTAATTATAGCCTGAATACCAAATTATTATCTGCATGAGTGCTCACTCTATTAACAACCTAAGTACAAATTGATGAAATCGGAGAAAACTGTATATCTGTGTGACAGAGAGAAGAGAAGCTCAGGGGCAGGGCTCCACATTAATTTGGGAGAAAACCATTCCTGTTTCACTTCCCAGCCCTACGGCACTGAGCGAGTATTGCCTTACCAGTGTCCTCACACAGCAGGAGTCAGGATTTGCTTTTAGTCCTAATGGACTTTCGAACAGCAGATCTCACTGATAAGAAGCAGCAGACTTCACTGATTCAGTCAAAAGTCTGTCAAAAGAACGAACTCCTGTCAAGTGAACTCAAAAGGTATAATACTTTCCTGAGCCTGCGGCAAATAGACATTTATCCATTGTTCAAATAGTCCTTAAAGAAACTAGAAAAGTGTATTGTGTTCTGAGCAACTCTGGTTTATGCTGTAAATAGCACAAATTTTGGAGTACACTTTTATCATAGAGTTAGGATGTTCTCTTTCTTCACAGCCTGTACCAGGACATGTTCTGGTCATTGTGCTGAATAACCTGATTTGTTAAATATTGATGCTTACTACTGAATCTTTTTAATTATTGGAGCAAACAACATTTATGAATCATAGCAGGAATTTAGGGTAACTGTAGTTTAATTCATTAAATGTTAATGGCCTTCATATTTCATCAATCAAAAGATGAAATTCCTTAAGCAAGAAAAAGCTAATTCATATTCCCAAACACACAAAAAAATTCCTACCTTGAGATGAAGAATGTGTCAACTGACCCTACATATCTGCAAAAAATAAATATACATTTCAAAGGAGCAGTTATCACCAAAACAAAATTTGCAAGATGCCAAAATTTAAATTACAGATTATTCTTAAAGAGCATCCAGATAGAACAAGGTAAGAAAACCAGATAAGCATAATTCTGCTCTCCAGTGATGTAAGAAAATAGGTATAGCATTATAACTAAACTATCATCATATCTGGTTATAGTTAACTGATTTTGAATGTACAATACTTTTTTTTTTTCTTTCCTTCCTTGCCTGCACTGGATCACTTGAGAGAAACACACTGCATAACTTGCAGACCAAGGTCAGTAAATCACATCTAACCCTGAGAGGACACACATTACTCTGTAGCCTAGACTGCAGTGCTTCACGTTGAGAGCAGTATAAACTAATGAAGGAATGTGCCAAACCTTATAGGTCATCGGTTAATTTTCAATGAGGTTCAGCTAGGTTTCCTACGCACCCTTCTAATTTATACTGGACTTCTTTGAACTTTCTGGATTTAATAATCGTATGTTCACTAAAATTAGGGACTCCATTCACAGTTTCAAAAGCCTTTATGAGGATTGAGCTGGATTCTGCACCAAATGTGCCCTTCAACTCTGTGCTTCCCTGCAAGTCCTCTGCCTTCACTGCCCTACCTCAAACATCTCCCAAGTGTGTTTACTGGGCAATCCCAAGAAAGATCTGCATAGCTTCAGGCCTCCAGGTCCAGACATGACCACAGCTAGCTTGCCAGACCTCTAACCATGAACTCATGTCTTCTTTCTAAGTGACAGTTTAATTCTTTTAAGGCACCTAAAGTTTTTAAGTAACCCAACCAGTTCTGCACAGTATGTGGGGAAAGGGTTAATAATGTTCTTTTTTGCTCTAGTTACATAGCAAATATAAAATTAACAAATCCAGCAGTCTTTTTCCTGGATCAGCTTCCCCACATTTCTGATATAGACTTCTGGCTTAAGTCTGGTCTTCTTGGATAGCTCAGGATCTTGTGGTAGGTCATGTCATGTCACTTGAATGGGAGAGTCTTTCCAGCACATTTTCCAGAGCTTTTTCCTATTCACTAGTGTGAATAACATGAACTAGCTACACCACAGGAGCTGACCAAATAACAGAGTTAGAGTCTGAACTAGAACCTGGAATGAAACTTCATTATTCAGTAGTGCCTACAAAGACTCACAACTCATGTGCACATTCCTCTGTTAGCATATAGGGCAGCACATACACTATGCTATTTCTTGTAAAGTGTATGTCTTAGCTCAGTATAATTTTATCCCTTGTTTTCCTTTCTTGTACGCTTTTAAAGCATTTTTTTCATCGTTCTTTTAAAGTGTTCATTCAACATGTAGCCAGCTGAAAATTATTAATTAACTCGTATTTCATAAGGAAGAGCTACTCAACTGCAGAACAAAGTAGACTTTCAATGGGAAGTGAATACTTTCACCATGTTCTTACTGTGTCTAGACTTCATTTTTCATGTCTTTGCATTACAATGATCAGCTGTAGTATGCTCAGCCTCCTGTATGACGTCTACCTAGCTGAAATGTTGAGAGGGATGTGAACCCATAGAAGTTGTACTAACTGTTTAGTTGTGGTTCTCAGTGTGGATTTCTGTTCAAATACGTGCTGTCAATTTTTAAATAGGACTTATAGCCTGGTTTACGGTTCAGGCAGTAATTCCTGGTTTTCATTATGCATGAATCTGTTATGCGTGCAAAATATATATCCTTCTTCATGTATTCTGTGGGCCTGCTTGTTGTTCACCTTTGTACAGATAGGTTGAAAGTTGTAATTGCCTGAAAGAAAGCTTTGTGTTGAAGGTGAGTCACAGCGTTTCTTCCCCGGCTGTATTTTACTTTCTTCAATGTTCAGGAATTCATGCTTGCTGTAAGCTGGATCACTGGAATGATTCACATTAAGTCTATCTATTTTTTAATGTTGTTTTAGTGAGCTGGCTTTCAGCAAGCTGTGCAAACAGTTGCTCCAGTACCAAATGAGAGAACAGTTTGGTGCAATAAGGGTCTGACAAAGACACTATGAAATTAGGTATTTCCTGTAGCTGCCTTCTGCTGCTAGTGTCCTATGAAATAAATGCCTTAAAGAAGCTGTACAAGTTGCAGACAGGCATAGAGAATTTAGTATAGAAAATATATCTAAACTCTAAGAAGGTACAATTCGAACTGGCCTAGAAAGTGGCCACGCAACCATTCAGAAGCTTGTACATCAATCTCTGGTATTTAACAGCAACTATGGAGTCCCTTCAGAGACTTGAGACACTTACAGACTCTTTGCAGACTAAACAATCCCCTTTCTACCCTTGTGTTTGCTGTGCTGGCACGGTCATAAGGGGAGTGTATGAGCTGCATAGCCTGGACTCTGCTGGTACACAACATGTGACTTGCCTCAGTTCATTAGCTTTTTCAGACTCTCCCACCTGTACAGTGTCCGTTGCATTAGTCCCCTTATCTATTCAGGATGAACTGAGTTTTCTGTGCATCCTTTAGCATTTCCAAAATTACGTCACACATTCACAAATGCAAACTATGTCTTGCACAGACTGTTGAAATATTACCATGCTCTAGTTCCTCCCCTTGCAAAGGGCTACTGTTCCTAACAGAGGACCCCACCATTAACATCTTTTATTTCCTGCCAGGAGTATAAAGATCATGTAACCTCCTTGCAGAGAGAGCTCTGCTGGGAACTGTAAAAGTAGTGTGTGTTTACAGTAACACTAGACACCGTTTCAGAACAAGTCAGCATTTTTTGCCCAACAGGAATCCAGCATATTGCTTTTCAGGCAAGGAGGATCAGAATGGACCTAAGGTCAGCATGTGCTTGCTGCTAATGCACAGTTTAGTTCTTTGTTTCAAGCTTCAGCCTCACACTGATCTAGACTTTTTTGAGTTTCCTTGCTTGGTAAGGTCTTAGGAGTTAGCAGCTGGTCTCCCATTATTTTTCTATAAGAGCTCCTTTCATGGGGTGATTATCATCAGTAAACTAAATACAGCAGTTACAAAAGTTTGCATAACCTTCTCTGTGTTCCACACATTCAATCTTGTCTTTACACACCATGTGAAGGTCACAAGGAGAAAAAGTCACTTTGTCCATAAGACGGTGCAGAAACATCTAACCTTCTCCAAAATATGAAGTTTTGCAACAAGCCTGAAGTTAGATATGAATAGTGAGCATTTATGGAAGAACTAATATTCCAAAAACTGGAGATAATCTAGACTACCTTGGTAAAATAGGAAATATTTAATTTGAGATATATTTACATTTACTTTCTATTGCCTCTTAGACATAAAAAAATATAACTACTGAGGAACAAAATATACGGGGGTTTTGGTGAGATATATGTTTAGTCTCTCATAGGTAGGTATGAGAACTATATATAGGCCATGTTTTGGTTGGTGCTAAGTAATGCTTTATGGAAAACATTGTAGCATGGACATGTGCACAGATGCCTAATTTGGAAGCGCTGTTCTGGACTCTTCTCACCTCCAAGGCATGGTAAACTTTAAAAAAGACATGATCCCCCTAGATGATTAATAGAACATCTTTAATCTTACAAACCCAAAATCCAGGATCTAACTAACATATCTTTGACCAAAATTAATTTTCAGTATCTGTCAAGGACATATCAGAGAGCTTTTTCAAATGTTTATTTTAAATGCTGCATCATTCATAATCCTAGCTGCCAGAATTTTTTATTTAGTAATTTGGTACTTGAATAAAGGATAGTGTGTTTGGATTAAAAAAAAAAAAAAAAAAAAAATCCTTGTAAATATGCCATCCTTTTATATCCTCTTCTAAAGAATTTTAATATCTCTCTTAAATTTGGTTCCTTATGCATAAAATGTTAAAGAGGATCACTGAAATGAAAAAAAAAAAAATCTCCTGGTGTTCCTTCAAATGGCACCTTAAGACGTACTCATGCTATAGTTGTGCCTTCGAAAAGCTGTCAATAGGAGCAAATGGCTAAGCTGATTTAGCCCATGAAAAGGTATCCTGTGGGTGTCTGCTATTTCAGTTCACCTTTCAGTTACAAGGCTGAAATTTTGCTATGACAAGTTCAATGTCTTAATAGCAGGACTTAATAGCAGGTCCTTTTCCACAGGAAAGGGACAGCAGATTATCAAGGGGTTGCAAAACTTTGAGCAAAGCAAACCTACTTCCAGCATTGTCTCTTTCTAAAGATGGTATGAACTATGTTACTTACACACTCTTCCTCTAGTATTATATTCTGTTCATTTGTCATATTAGATCTTGCTATTTCAGTTTTGGTCTTTCTAACTGTTAAGTTTAAATATATACTATACTGAGGACTTGCACCGTAGCTGATATATGCATCCTTCTGTCTTACATTTGCATGTTTTTTTTCCTTGAATTTGTACCCACATATTTTATTTTGTCCTTACGCAAACTCCACAGATTAATGTGGTGGTTTAAACCACTTTT
>NW_008588866.1:0-1968 GCF_000691845.1 Merops nubicus
GGACAGGTACAAAATGTTCCTCATTAGTAGGTGGAGAAAGAGGGCAAGGCAGTGCAAGGGTGATATTCTGAAGGGACTTCTCTTGATTATTGGGTGAACCTAACAGAAATCTGCTGTGCCCAAGCTTAGTCTTTTGTGAACACTTTTCTCAGTGGATGGCCTCTCCTGAACAAGCAACCTCACCTCTCTTTCCATGAACACCTCCTCTTTTTGCCCAAAGCCACCCAGACCTGCAGCCCTGTGTTGATGGGCCAGCAGTTAGGGATGAGAACTTGTGAGAAAAGGAGAACAAGAATTTGCAAGCACGTGTGAAGCAGCTGGCCCTTTCAAAGGTCCTCATTGCTCTCCCCACCACAGAAGAAGCTGTCCAGGATATTTCTGGGAAAAGGTTGTTGATCCTCCCATCACAGATCTCTATTTAAAATGGTCCTACTGCAACCTTTGTTATTTAAAATGCTAGGCTGGAAGTATTTCAAATATTCAAAATTAGATTCTGATCTCAGTTCTGTGCATGTAAATCTGGGTTATGTCCACAGGTCTCAGTTCCATAAGTGAAGATGAGACACTTGTCTGTGTTCTCTAGACATTTAAGGAAGACTATAGCCTGAAGAAGTTAATTAGTAGACACCTCCTATTGAGAAGCCTCAAATTCCTCTGTAAATTTAAACAATTTTAGTCACACATAGTATAAATGCAAGAGGCACCATAACATCAGATATCAGAAGCAGAAGGTTCTTGTTTAATGGAGAGTGAAACTTCAGTCCAACAAAAATCAGAGACAAAACTCCTCATGCTTCCAGCTGGACTCATGTTTCCTCTTCTGGAGACATAGAGCATCTTGCCAAGCACAAACTGTAAACCAATGACAGCCAAGAACAGATTCAGAAAGCCTAAACACTACTGCTTTTCTTTTGCCATTAAATCTGATGTCTGTCAGTCTACCTGAAAGGAGGTTGTGGAGAGGTGAAGGCTGGTCTCTTCTCCCAGGTAAGAAGTGATAGGACAGGAGGAAATGGCCTCAAGTTGCACCAGGGGAGGTTTAGGTTGGATATCAGGAAAAAATTCTTCACCAAAAGGTTTGCCAAGGATTGGACCAGACTGCCCAGGGAATTGGTTGAACCACTGCCCCTGGACACATGAAGTCACATAGATG
Source organism: Merops nubicus (assembly GCF_000691845.1). NCBI lineage: Eukaryota > Metazoa > Chordata > Aves > Coraciiformes > Meropidae > Merops > Merops nubicus. The sequence continues at coordinate 1,154 of NW_008588866.1, forward strand.
TGGTACCTGGGGATGGGGTTGAGCAGTGGACTTGGTAGAGCTGGGTTAGCGGTTGCACATGACTTTAAGGTCTTTTCCAACCTAAATGATTCTATGGTTCTGTGATTTTGACTTCACCCCACCACAAAATAATTGAAACTACAAAGACAAGGCTAGAAAACAGCAATTACTTTTTTTTTTTAATTTCTTTTTTTTTAATAGTTGAAACTTCACAGTTTTCATTTGGCATGTGAACAGATGGCAACTTTCACTCGTGCAGTTTCCCAATCACAAGAGACTGATTGATTCTCTAGTTGTTAGGGCATTTACTTCTTATGTGGAGAACTTAAGTTCAAATACCTGCTTTGAATCCAATCAGGCAGGTTCTTGAACCTGTCTCTCTGTCTGTGCTAACCTCTAAGCTATCATTTTTTAAAATGCCATTGATTTTTTTTCTGAGTTGACGTCCTTCTCTATTTAAATTCTGTCCTGTATGCAAGAAAACTTTCCTGTAGAAAAAAATAACCAAATGTTGTCATATTTAACCCAAAATTTCAGTGCTGGCTTTTTCTGATTGGAGGATTCTGTTTTAGTGATTTGGAATCATCACACAGACCCCTCCCTGTCTTTATTAAAGAAAAATAGCAAAAACCTGACCAACTCTATCTCTCTTTCCTTTCCCCAGTGATCACAAAATTACTGCCTTCAATGAGAATCAATATGAATATAAACATGAGAATTATCTAGGAGGATTTCTGGAGAATCAGTGAGTTCTAATCTGTAATTCGATCCAGTTTCTAAAATAATTAATTCATTCAGGAGCTGAAACAAAAAAG
>NW_008588867.1:0-44854 GCF_000691845.1 Merops nubicus
GGTACTTGAGGATACCAGAGGCTCCATAACTAAAAACTAACTAGCCCATGGTCAGATACAGGTCAGCAGAGCAATACAGCCTTGGGAGCCGTGTAAAAGTAGCTTTATAGGTAATAAAGAGAGCAGAAGTTATTCAACATACATAAAACACTATGTATGTGGTAAATTCAGTTTGAATGTGAACATGCAGACCAATGAAAATAAAGCAAGATATGGAGCACGTTAGCCAACATACAAAAACTTGTCTGTGACAAATCAGTAGCAGTAGAGAAATTTCAGAAGAAACAGAAAAGCCAATCTTGAGGTGACTTAAAATAAATGATTAGTGACATAGGCATACTCTATGCCACATTAAATTACATTTAGTTATATTTTTTTATTTTTCAAATACTATATTACTAAATTAAAAATTACTAGATCCTGCTAGCCTTTAAGATATTGAAAGAATATTAAAATTGGACATCTCTATAAAACTAAGGCTTGAACTGAGCACTATGGAGGACCTGAGCTGAGACAAATTTAGTTTGGAAATATACAGTGTTAAGTATTGACTTGAAAAATCAGACACGTCTGAGCTCCAGTAACTGTGTTCCCTGTAAGGTCAAGTGATTGTTCACTTATGTATGTTCTTGCATCACATGAGTAGATTAGATTATGTAGAATCAGGCAAAATAGGAGCCTTTCGACTTCAGTATTTTGCCTGAATTCTGCCTAGATGGCCTCTGTTCCGTCACAACTGATCATGTTTTCCAACCCTTTCTTTATCTCCCACTTTCCCAGTCCATGATTACTTTTCATGGGGGTTTTGCTCCATAGTTGCCCTTCTTTTTCTCTCATTGCCTTTTGTATCAATGTCCTCTTTTTCTTCACTTGCTTGTTTAGCTTATTTGTAGATTAGTAACTGGTTCTTTCTTCTGAAGAAAGAAAGATGAATCCTTGATCACTGTGCTTTGTGTTTATATTCTTTTTTCCACATTTTATCTGTTTTGTCTGCTCAGGCTGCATGCTCTTTGCTGTCCTTTACCAATCTTTTACAATGTTCACAATAGTGAGCCCTTGTTCTAGGCTGGCCCTTAAACACTAGTTTTATGGTTACACTTTAAATAATTAGAGAGAAATTGCCTAAGGGCATATGTAAAAGCAAAGTGCTTAAGTGTCAGCTGGACTTGGAAGAAATATTTTGAATAAATTTGTATTCTTTAGAATTTGAACTGACATAGTGAATTGATGACTAATATTCTGTGCCTTAATAATGAATCCTGTGACTTTGAAAAAGTGATTTTAGATACTTAACTTGAAAGTGGGGACCCTGATTATCAGAAGTAAGCTGCTCCATATCCTCTGGAAAGCAGGTTTTGGGGGACTTTGTGTGCCCATGTTCAAATGCTATCAAAATTACATTTCTTTGCAAAGCATTGGCCTACAAGATCAAATCCCCTTTATCTCTTGTTAACTTAAACATAACAGTGAAAACATAGTGTGATTTATTTGCCCATTTTCCCCAGTTCCTTCTTTAGGAATCCAAAGTTTCTTCCTTGCTCTGATGATTTAATCTCTACCTTTTCTGTTGGTGTTGGGTTATTGCTTCTCTGGTTGCAGAGCTGTACCTGTAGCGAAGAAGCTGAAAGAATTTGCTCTGTGGGCCTTGTTTACCTACACACTCACTGCGTGGACTCCAGAACCAGGGTGGTTCCTTCTTGACTCTAGGACCACAACATACAGTTTGAAAGAGAGAAGACAGTGATGCTTCTGGCTCAGAATGAAGTCAAGTACAGCAGCAAAGTGCTGAAGGACTCTTACAAAAGTGCACATTTGATGACACAGCTCTGGTGCTCCTTGATGGAGCTCTGTTGTATATCTCTGATTACTGTAAGAGCAGTTCCTAATGAATCTTTTCCCTGGCTGGTGTTTCTGCAGTGTAAAGGGATTACGATTATGTTTTGGTGTTGCTGGAAACTGGAAAGCTGAGATACAGGATTGACTGAACTGGTGTGTGATTTGAGAAGACTGGAGCGATAGGTGATACAGGCAACATGGTTTTAATTTGACAGTGCTTTCTGGAATTGGCTCAGCCATGTACGACTCCCATAGTCAAGTGCAAATATCCCAGAACATCAAAGCATAGATATTTATATCAACATTAAGGAGTCTCTGACATTTTTGATTTAAAACCCATGCTTTATTCTCTCTTTCCTGTGTAATTTATTCCATCAGGATAATCTTGTCATGAACCCCCAAAAGCAGAATCCTGTGTGCCTTTCTGCCTTCTCTGTGAGAGATAACATGATTAATGGTAGCAAAGAAATGAATTCCAAGTGCTTGAGTTAAACTAATGGGAGCTCAGCTGTTATACCACTAGTAAACAGAAAGGGAAACTTTTCCATTTTCCTGATGCTGAAGAGCCCTGCTTCATCATCCCCTTTTCTCTGCTTGTTTTCATTACAAAATTCTCATTACAAGAAGTAGGAGCTGACATCTGCTGGAGAGAGTTCTTATGGATGACTGTTTTCCTGTTAACAGAGGCAAAAATCTGATGGAGGAAATGGGAGAGAAACTCTATTAACACGCTGTTTTTCCTGGACTTGAAAGAGGGAAAACCAAAAATACGAATGAAAAGACTTCTTTACTTTTTGGTGGAGGATAAAGACATGTAAAAATTCTGGTAGCTCCATCCCTATCCAAGGGAAAGACAGATCAGCTTGGAATTCATGAATCATCTGGTTTTTCTCTGAGTACCCATCTTCAGGGCTGAAGGGAGATCAAAAGGGTGATAGCAAGAATAAGCAGTTGGAAGGATAGGAAGATTTAGAGGAAGGGAAAACTAAAGGCATGGAAAGGTGTGAGATGGGGTGACAGCAGAAATGAGTGGAGGGAGGGTGTGTGCTAGAGTGGGGAATGGCCAGATTTCACAGATGACTAAGGAGCAATTACACGAGAAATATCCAGACTTCACAGACGCATCCAAGGGGGACCCTTTTAGGAAAGGGATCTTACAAAGGCAACAATACCTAGGTAGCTATATCAGAAATACCATATAAGATCGAGAGGATCTTGGTAATGGGATCAGAAATACCAACTTTGGGTACAGACAGTGCTGTAAGTTTAGCTGGGTTTCACAGGTGATTAGTGGGAAGTTAAGTGAGAGACTGTGAACTTCACAGATAATTTGAGGGCAGTATTTGGAACATATAGGGTGACTGAAATCTTGCAGTATTAACAGAATTTAGGTAACCCTGTCAGTATATGGTAGAAGGCTCAGGTGATCTAGATAATGGGATCAGAAACACCAAATGTGGGCTTGGTTGTAGCAAAACTGGGATCAGCGGGAAAAGTATGGGTTGGTTGTGAGGTGTTAATCTAGGGGGAGGGGAGAGCAGACCAAAATGAATGGGGAAAGAATGAGCATGGAAAAGTAGAGTGGTGTGGGATAAAAAGGGCCAGTGAAGTACAAGGGAGTGGCTGGTCAGTACCCTTGCCTGGCAGAGCAGTGCACGTTGTCACCATGGCTTACCCTTTCCTCTTACCCAGCTCCCTTCCTGACTCTGCTCTTCTGTGCGTGTGTGTGGGCACACTGCTGGACTTGTGTGCGTGTATCTGTGCCTGTGGCATCCGTGCCCAGCCCTGCCACTGGCCAGACCCACAAATGGGGACTGCACCAGCCACCTGTGTCTGACTGGGACCAGATCAGCCCACAAAGCCTGGGAGGGGAAGTCCCCTGCAGCCCCAAGCTCTCCAGATTCACCTTCACCTCGCAGCAGGGAAAAATGTAACCGGTTGTGTAGCAAGGGGAGGGTTAGATCTCAGTAACCATCCCCTAGTAAATTCTCTGCCTCCTTGGACAGTGTGCTGTGTGCATCAGTAGTGATTGCTATGGCACCTTAACAGAAATAGATCCCCTTCCTCCCCTCCTGGAACTTAAAGTCTTGCAGCTGGGTGCATGAGTGTGGCAACAAGCTTCATCTCCTCTCCCAGGGCAGACAGCCGCAAGCACACTCATTTCTCACCATTGCTGTCTGTAGCAGTAGTCAGAAGGGGCTTGAAAGAGCTCTTGTTAGAGCTAGATTGCCTCAGGACATTCTCTCAACAGTGTGGCACAGGCACGAGACTGTAGTGTCCTAGATACGCTCTGACAGAAACATATTGGTGTGCTGCAGGTGACAGGAGCTTGTGAAAGAATCAGCCGTTGCCAGAAGTGAGTTGGGGAGACAGGTAGGTGTGCTAAGGCAGGTACTGTGTAGGCAGGGAGAGGAGGTATCCTCAACAGGAGAGAGAAACTAGGGTTGGGAAAATACAGGGTGTCATTCAAGTACAGCAGAAACAGGATACGGTGATTTGGAAGGCAGGTGAATTAGATCAGAGAGAGCTTGGCAACGCCAAGTATTTTATCTCATAATTCTGTGTGCCCTAAATGTCAAAAATCTTTGTTCATACTCTGCATAGTTAGGACCTTCCAACTTTTTTTCTTTATAAAGGTCTGAAGCTTTTTCAAAATGCACACGCAAAACACACTAAACCTCAGATCCAAGACTTCTGTGTTAATTGCATTTCCTCTCCTTATTGCCTTTATTTAATTTACCTGAAGATGTTGCCTGATGTGTTTGTTAGTCAAATATCATGGAGAATTGGGGACTTGTTAAAAGTGCCCAGTATCCTAGTTGGGAAAATGAAAGACTATCTTAGGCTTCTTTTGCAGTGAGGGCATTCTGTAGATATAAGATCTGTTCTTGGCTTTGTCAAAGACTTATTTTGATACTTAAAGCAAAACATTTGGATACATCACTGGGCTAGAGCCTGTTTTCTGTGAACTAGAAGGTAATGGGAAAGAAGCCTAATGCTTGCTAATTGTGTTTGGGGTATTTGGTGATTACAAACCATAAAGGCATTATTACCTTATGCCTAATGAGATGTGCATTTGCTTTTTTTTCAGTAGTTCACTGCTAAAGTAATATGTCTCTGTAAGTCATCAGCAGCAATACTTGGTGGTGTTATAGTCTTTTTATATTAATCTCTGTTACTAGGATCTCTCTTGAGGCAGTGTCTTGTTACTTCTGTTAGGGTTACTCCATCCTAAAACATATGGAACAATAATTTTAGCTCATTCAGTGGTGCAGTGTTAAAGTGTTAGTAACTTAGCAATTGTTGAATGCACAGAAGAGGTGCTGATATGCAGGCTTCCTAATCATGACGTCAGTAACGTAAGAAGAGGTCCTTTTTGACACTATAAATAAAAATGACAGTCCACTTAGATTCTTTGCATGGTTTGTCAGTTCCAATTCTCATCCAAGTTTCAAAGTATTCTCAAACACGTCAGGATCACAACATGCTTTGAATAACTTACAAAGTATGATTTAAAAATCTAACAGAGATCTGTACTCCAGTTTACTGTGTCTTGTGCTGTGAGTATCAGCTATGCAGAAAAAGTTCAGGACTATCCCTGGACCTGTATTTTTCTCTCATTAATTTCTACACATATAACATTGGTGTAAAACTATTTCAGAACCTATGAGCAGAGTGTTTCCACTCATGTTGTACTAACTTCATAAATCTTAATGTAGCTGCAACATAGTTGAGAAGTAGGATGTTTGCCTCTGTGTCATTGAATTTTGACCACATTATTACCATTAGTAATAATAAGATACTTTGTTTCTTGTGTTAAAGGTATATAAAGACTGTTTATTGTTATCTAAGCTAATCCATGATGTAACATACACCATAGACTTGCCCTTCCACTGATCTAGGGGCTAACTGGAACATTTTTCAGAAAGAAATGTAGACTTGATTTATCAAGTCTGAATAATGGAGGTGCCAGCACATCCTTGGTAAGGTTTTTCAGCAGCTGTTTTAGTCTCACAGGTAAAGTATGACATTCTTGTCATTAACTTGCTAGATATTGTGGTATCTGAACATGCTTATTATTTCAACGATGCTGAATATTGTCTACTAGATTAAATAAGCCTTTTCATTAGAAGAAGTCAGTGTTTTGCTTCCTTAAATCTGTAAAAGCTTTACCAGCATTTCCAGAGCTTTCCTATTACGTTTTTATTCATTCCCAATAAGTTAAGAAATGAAAGTAAATTTGGTATATTTCAGGTGAATGAGTGTTTTCATTTGACTTTGCAAAGCCACCCAACACTCAGATACCTGTGCTTTGAATAAAGAAGGGTCTTATACTGGTCTGCAACGGTGTGCTTGCTTTATTCTTTTTTTCTTGCTGCAATATCATATTTTGAGGAAAAAAATATAAAGGGAGAACAGAATTTTAAAAATGTCTATAATTAGTAATCTCCTTTCTACTTAAGGGTAGCTTTAGCTACATTTTAATACAGTTTGTTTCATACCCTTCCTTTGTTTCATTCCCTTCCCTGCTACTCATAGGAGTGAAGTCAGACTGTCGTTGGACAGACAGAAACAGGTGAACAGGGATTAAAGTAATAAGTTTTCACATTCCTTTTAATAGAAAACTGTAAAAGCTGGTAGCTGTTTCTAAAAAAAATTTTCTCAAATTTTAGTGCTGCTGATAATTCTGTTACAGCAAGTGGTCATGAGAAAATATCAAGTTATCCAAACATACCATAAGCAATAGAGTTAGTGAGTTCTAATTATATACAGGTTTTCCTGAAAAATGCATTATACTAATTTTAAGATTTGAAAAAGAAAATGAGTTTGAGTAAGCTACTTCTGTATTTTAAATATAAATGCATTACTTATTTTACAAGTTAGTTTTTTTGCTTTCCCCTCAAGAATGCGAGACAACTGATTTTTTTTATGCTAAAGAAAGAAGACTGAAACATTAACCTAAGAGCAAACTTGGTCATAAATGTCCAGAAGACAGCTTGCCTGTTCCAGAAAGGAAGGTGAGGAATGAGAGATTTGCACATCATCTGCATCTTAATTGAACGGGATTCAGCACTCTGTATTGGCTGCTGCTGCTGATTGGCTTACCCACCAGAAAAGGCTACCAGATGACACTCACCTTTACTCAGTCATTGTTTGTCTTTTAAAACTTGAAGCCAGACAACAGGATGAAATGAACAAACCAGTGTCAAGGAACAGGAGGACTCTCACAGAACTGGAGAGCAGATAGCATTGGAGGAACAAGGCAGCTGAGCTCATGAGGCCAATGTGCCAAACTGGCAACTCCGTGCATACAAGTGTCTTAAAAATTAGCTGCCTGCATAAAATGAAATTATGATATCCAAGCAATAACATTGTAACAGCAAACTATTCTGGCAAATGGTTAATTAGATCAACTATTAATTTATTAGTGTGCCAATGAATGGACTACTTGGTCACAGTTGTGTATCAAGTTCTTCAGATGTGTCAATAAAACAGAAAAATGTATGAGGAGACTTGCAGTCAGATTAGAGTTTAGAATCTCCTTGGTAATGGGTGGAGTTTCTTTTTAGTCAATGACGGTTTTTTAATTAATGAGGTTTTTTTTATAGCTCTTCCTGCTTTTGAATAAATACTCTGTTTTAACTTTTAAAGACAGAGCATACTAAGGTTTACTGTAATTGTAATGCTGAAATGTAAAGCTCAGAAGTTAAATCAACTAAAATAAGCTTTATGACGTCAATGGAGTGTTCATAATGGCAAAAATGGTCTGTCTAGGTGAACGGTCAGTTGCCTGATGACTTCAGAAGGAAACTGACAACCGTAGCACACAAAATTAAATTGTTTATTTAAAATATTATTGCATTATTAGTATTTAGAAAGATTTGCTTTCAATCCTAAATGTAAAAAAAATATTTTAAGTATATAACAAACATTTCTCTTTATTTAGACACAGTTTTAAACAGGCCTTTGTAACCCTCTCACTTTGTAACCCCAGCTGCAACTTGCCCTCAGCCTTCCTGGGGGTTTGCTGCCTTTGTACTTAGACATAGACATTTATTGAAATGTATTTTTATTTAAAAAATAGTGTTGCTGTAGAGAAGCAAGCAATGCAACAATAGTACCTTGCAAAGGAAATTGATCTTTCATAATACTGTATCCCAATTTGATTCAAAGAAATTGATGATCAGATCTTTTAAGTGTGCAAGAGCAGCGCCAGGAAACCGGGCAGTATCCTGCAGCTAAAATGCAAATCATTGCAATCTGAATAATAATTCCAGTGAAGGACGGTTTTTTAAAACTTATCATTTCACAGTTGATTGTACCTTTTAAATGCACCCATGTTCTCGTGGTTTACAAATAAGATCTTATATGTGTTCTAAATTAAGTTTCAAAACTGGTACCATACTTGATATTGGAGATTATAGCTCAAAACTAGCATGGTGTGCATAAGTCGCTTTTTTTGTTCAAAAATATTCTGTGACACCACTATGCTCAAACACTGTATAGTTAAATATTTTGAATTTAAGTTCTAAACATTCTTATTTTAGACTAGTTGTCTTGTCTGCATGTGATTGATTTGTGTGTAGCACAAGTCTTACACCATATTTACTAAGTTTCTGAAAATGGAGGGCTGCTGGAGCGGTTGTTTAGTAAACAATTGATTTTTTTTTTTTTTGCAAAACAATACAAAACAATAGATGATATAAATCCTCTCTTTTCAAAATTTACATGTGAAAATGAAACATATTTACTCTTGTATATACCTTCTTTTGCTTTCAGCTTTTCTGTCCTCTGTGGGGTAGACATCTGCTGTCACTTAGAAGGTTAGTGCTGGTGTTAGAGGTGAAGTGCAACACAAAGTGCATGAGAGTCACTATCTTCTACCTTTCAGATGGGCAACAGGTTTCTGCGTTCTTGCAAGGCCATGGTAATATTCCACGATGTCCATATAGCTTGTCTAATTATCTCAATTTCCTAACTTTTGCAAGTTAAAGTGTGTGTTTTCTTCTGTCATCTCAGAGAAAAAGCTCTGGATGAAATAGCTGATAGGTAATTAACTTTCAAGAAGTAGATTATTCTGAGCAAGTAATACCTTTAATAGATACTTTTTTGATCATAAAAAAAGTATAGTTTTTATATGTCTGTATTATTTTAACTTTTCATTCTCATTTTCTTCTAAAATATGGATTCACTTATTTCTGAGCAAACTGAAGAACAAAAAAGTAATGGAAAATAATGGGTGTGTATGTTGCACATATAGTCACATATAGACATTCAAAGAACTGCAGAAGTTTCTATCAAATATTCATCACCATCCATGTTTACAAGTTTCACAGAGGTGTTTTCCATCCCTAGTAGTAAAATCTGGACTGCTGAATCATATGCTTGCACTGTTATTATCTTCTCTTGCTATGAAGGGAGTTCTTTAGTGGATAGTCTGGCTGAGTTTCCCACTGGTGGTAGTCCCTTCTGCTAGTAATCAATATGATATTAATATATCCCAGATACTCCCACACACTTGTGAGCTTTTCTTTGAGTTCAGATAGGCATTACTACCAATGCATTTTTTTCAAGCTGCTTTTTGAGCAGCTAATACAAAGATAAATAAATTCTTAAAGGAAGATGTGGAAATACTTTTCATTCCATAGGTTTTTACACAAATGGTTTTCAGCTATTTTTTTTTTTCCTCCAAGGCTTATATGATAGAGCATCATACCTCCACAATAAATATCTACTCTGTGCATGTGTTCATTTGTAACTTCTGCCATTTTTCCTTGTCCATTTTTCCACAAGAAGATAGAGAGTGATACAGAATTGAAGAGGTAGAAGATCATTTTGGGGGAGCTTCTGGAAAAAAAAACCATTTCTGTTTTCAAGGAAAGGTACCTTCTAACTGACTACTTGTCAGTGATGTGAATTAAGTATGTTTTCTTAAAAGTAAGTGGAAGGTTTTGATCCATTTTGATGAAAGCAAGAGCTTTTTGATCCCTGTTGGAAGCCAAGTTTTCTCTGTTTAGGTAGTGTGTTGGGTTGGTGCTTCTAAACTGTTTCTGAGACTTGAGCTTGGCGTCAGTTTGGAACATTATTCATGGCATGTTGCCACACAGACTTTAGACTGTAATTATCAGTAGCTTTCTGACTTAAAAAAAATAACCTCATTTTTCTTTTATAGGAAAATTTAACTGTTTGTCTGTGAGAGAATTAATCTAGCAGCTTCTTCTATCCTTTTAAGAGAACAATATTCCTATATCTCTGTACATAAGAGAAATATTTATGCAACATCAGGCACTAAAGATTTTTTTTTTTCCCCTAAGCATAAAGTAATGCTGTACGTAGGTATATAAACTGCCCAATGGTTTTCATTCTTAGGTAATCCCCTGGGAAACCTTTGCCAGTAAAAACAGAAATGTGAGAGTTTGATTTGCTGTTGTGTTCCACGAGGTGCTAGAGATGATTCTCTAGCAGGATGTCAGTTGCTCACAGCTTAGAGCTCTCTCTCTCTCCTCTGGAGTGGATTACTACTTATGCTCTCAGTGGGCTACACCAGACAGCCATTTAGAAATTGCAGCGACTGCAGGTTAAAGCAGCTGTTTGCTCAGTGTGTTCTCACCAGAAATACCACTCAGGCCTCCACTTCCAGGAATCATGCCAGCTTCTTATTGATTTGTTGTTGAAGTTCATGACGTTAGCTGGTTCACATTCCTCATGACAGTTGTGTGAGCACATGATGGTGGAAGAAAGGATGGGTCAGAGCGTGGTTCTTTACTCTGGAATATGCTGTCTACACAGCCCACTATCAGTATTTTCTGGAGAATGCTTTCTGAAGGGGTAAAGAAGTGGTTTTATTATCCTAAATGGTATGTATTTTTATTACTATTTTCTGCAATATCAATGCGTTCAACAGCACATGTGGAATGGCTTCTTACCTTAGGTTGTGACATCTTCACATGTCAGAACTGGCAGGTGTGTCAAGCACGAAAAGTATATAAACAGGGAAGTCCAGGGTGTGATAAAATGGTATTGAACATTGCTTTCTTTTTGAGGCTATCAAAACAAAACAGGAATCATAACATCTCTCTGGTGTCAGAAGTGCCTGTGTTCTCAAAGATACCATTTTCATATACCTTTTCAAATTATGAGGCTTTGGCTAGATGAAATCAGTCAATATTTGATTGTACTATAAAAGGGAGTCAGTTATGAGCTCTCTTTATCAATGCCACTTTCTCTGTTTCAGCTGACCATAGAGTTTTTAATTTCCTGACTTGAACTGGCACTTGGCATTGCTGAGTGCTGCTAAGTCTCAAACCAGCCCTTCATATTTCTAATGAATTTTTGACTTTTAATACTATAATTATCCTGATGATATCCGAGTGACTAATTTGTAGAGACAAATTACAAGTTTCTTTACTAAATGAAATCATTCAGGTCTTTCAGCATATTGGAATCTTCAGGATACAACACGAGGAAAAGAATGCATTCTGCCAGAAGTGATTTTGATAGAAAATTAAGGGATGTATTTAATAAAAATCAGGTTTTTTTTCTGATGCAACTTGAGTAAACTACTCAGTAAACTAAAACAGTCAACAAGGCCAATACGATGTTACAAATTATTTGGAATTAATGCAGAAGAAATCAGAAAATAACTTTCATGCTATTGTGTAAATCTCTGAATGCCTGCTTAATTCATCAGCTCAATATGTTGACAATATGTAGTATAGAACTGTAAAGTGCAGAGAAAAGACAAAAAAGCAGTGGAATGTGTGGAATAGCTTCTCTGCTGGAAAAGATTAAACATTTGCAGAATTTCCAGCTTGGGGGAAAAAAAAAAATACCAGAGGGCAAATAATGCAATGTTATGAGTTGCCTGGAAAGAATGAATAGAGAACAATTATTTACTGTTTCTTTCTATGCGAGATTGGATTACAATGAAATAAATTGATGTAGCAGACTAATGAAAATTGGCAGAATACAGTGGTGAAAGACGTTCCTTTAAGTGTCTGCTTCTGCTGTGGTCACAGCCAGGATTCAGGGCTTGGGTATGGCTGTTCTAATGTCATGCTCCCACAGCGAGGCAGAGAAGTGATGCAGTGCTCAATTTATACAAGCCCTTAGGAATGGAATGCCTGAGATCACGATGGGAATTTGACACAGTGAAGTACTTTTAAACTGGATATTTCTAAATCCTAGGTTAGAATCTTAATCGTGTTTTTTTTTTTTTTTTTTTTTTTTTGTGAGTGTGTGTGTTTTGAAGAAACAAAAAAATCCTCCAAATCCTGGTTTCAAAAAAAAGATTAAAAACAAAAGACTTGGGTGTGTCTGACCACATCGCTGAGCCTTTCAGCCACATGGTTCGAAAGCATCAGCTGAAGGGTGTTCAGACACTCCGTGTTTTGCAGAAGACAGAAAGTAGCCTCTATCCATACTCTTCATGGCTTAGCACAAACATCTGTGAACACCCTTCTTGTATTATTCTGATCTCATCTCTTCTAGCAACTTGTTTGTCTAGGTTGTTGGGCTGCTCTTGCTGTTAGTGAGTGTTATGAAAACTAGGGACTTAATAATTAACTGCCTTTAATTACAGAAGTACACAAATGGTATAGAATCTACTGCTGAAATGTGTAATACTCCATGCTCCAAATGATATCCTGACATGCATGATCAAATGTCTGAAATCAGGCTAGAGCTATAAAAACAGATTTTAAATATATGAGGGGAAAGATAGATCAATTAAATTTTAGGATAGATGAAAACTGCATTTCTTATCAGCTCTTTAAACCAAGTGATGTATTTATACCTGTGTTTATATGTCCTATTTGTGTTCCATGGGGAATGAATTCAGTTTGCAGTCTCATTTTGTTTGTCTCAGTGTTACTGGGCACCTTTGCAGCTATGCTCACTCAGAGTATTGCAAACTTGCCCAGTACATTTTGGAGCAGCTTTGAATTTATTTTCACGTGACAGTATCTATCATCTTAAAGGAGGTAAGAAAAAAATTACAGATTGTATTTTACTGGTATAAACTCAGCCTTACCTAATTTCATCTTGAGGAATATTTCTGTTTGCGTAGAATCTCTGCCAAGACATTTTAGAGTAAGAATCTCTCAGGGTGAAGAGGAGTCTGGCTTCCCCTAGTGAAAATGTTTATAAAACCTTAGAGCTTCAAAAGTCAGGAAATCATCAAGAGAGGCTAATTTTGCTGACAGAGCCTGAGGCAAGTAATATTTTAAGCATCATCAACATAACGCATTACCATTTGATATGTGATAGTCCGTAGGGAGCTCACTTTGTACAGGAATGTGTGAGAAAGTGATTATACAAGGCTGCTAATATTCAGAAAGCCCCAAAGATCTTTTTTTTTCCAAGCTTTTTTCTTTTATCTTTCTTTTTTCCTTTTTTTTTTTTTTCAATTTAAGTAGAAATGTGAAAGAGGCCAGTCGTCTGGATGTTTAAGAAGAAACCAGTTCTCATCCTAATGTAAACATCTGGTGCAAAGCATAAATCAAAAATCTGAATTAGGAAATTCCACCCACAAAAACCCCACAATTTAAAACTGAGCATCCTATTGCTTGTCCAGAAAGATCTAAGCATGACGTTGCTATTCAAACACATTATTCTCAGTCTGTGGATCAAGAAATGTTAGAAATGTCTCTAGATCTTGTTATAGATGTCTAATTTACAAATAAATTCCCTGACCCAGCAAAGGACTGAAGCATATGCTTTAAGTGTGTGAATAGTTTCATCCTGAAATTCAAATTTAGCAGACATTAGACACATTATTTACAGTTCTGATCATAGTGACTGTGTCCTTTGCCCTATTTCTTCTGTTTGTACTGCTGCTTCATTTGCACTCCAGAGCCTCTTGTTAAGTCTTCCTCCATTCCCTTTTCTGGTTTCTCTACTTCAAATTGCTGTGTTGAGTAAAAGGCAAATAAGGAAGATAGAAATAAAGTAGTATCAGATACTTCAGTTTTTTTTTTTTTTTTCATTTTCTTTTGGTGACTAGTCATCGAGGGTTGGTATTATCAACAGGCAAACCAACAGCCAGAGTCCTCCCTCTGCTACCACATTGTACACCAGAGATCCAAAGTGCTGGACAGCTGGAGGGAGGAACAAGTCAACACATTCACTCACTGCAAAGGACGTGCAGAAAGGAGAGAGCTGAGTCAGGAACTGTGTCATGGGAGATGGAAGGACCCAGGCAGTCAGTCTGATTACACAGAATTTTTCCAGAGAGAGATTCATGATCTTGTTGTGCCACCCTGGAAACTCCACTTCCTGCGAAGTGTCAGAGAGCCCTTACAAGAACACTCATACACTGTGCAGACAATCAATCCTTCCCAACTCCACTACAAGTGGAGTCAGTTCTTACAGAGGTGGCTTCTTGCCCTACCTCCAAATTAATGTGGAAAGTGGGGGCACCTGGTGGTGATCTCCTAATCAGTTCCCACCCAAGGCTGGTCAGACCCTGCATGAATACCGATCAGGAGGGTCTTTGCTGCCTGGTTGTGGACATCACCCATATACCAACCCTCATTCAGGGCTGGGGATTTAACCCCAGCACTTCACATCCTAAAACTTTTCAAAGTGTTTGCTATGTTGAAATTTGCACCAGAATTTTGTTTGAACAATATAGTTCAAACAAACAGTTTTATTTAGAAGATTATTATTATGAGATGAAAGAAAAAGAAAGGAGGGAAGGGGAATGAAAAGAAAATCTCTGGGCTATAAGAACACTTTTTGCTTAATCCCCTGTTTCACTTGCTATCTCTGACCCTCATAGAGAAGCCTTCCTCTGAAGTTTCAAAGTCATGCTGTCTTCATTTTCATATCAAAACTTATTCTGTATTAAAACATATTATTACAGTCACAACAACGATAACAGCATCCATGAAGAACATTACTGAGAAAAAAATTAATTACTGCATCCTTTGAAATAGGCAGTAAAAATGTTGGTGTATTGTATTTTTTCCTCCCAGCAATTTAAACCTTGAAAACCATACAGCTAAAAAGGTTGTCTGGTAATCACAGATTTATTTATTGATTAATTGATTAATTGATTTTTGGCTGAAGAGAATGGCCTGAAATCCATTTGCTGTGGACTTTGTTTTGTGTTTTAGAAAGTGTAGCCTCATTTGAGAAAGAGTTTCTAAAAGCGATTTATTGACAGTTATAGAGGAAGGTAAGAAAGAACAACATAATATTTGAAAAGAGGAAACTGTTTTTATACAACCCACACAAATGGCTTGCATCAAGTTTTTGTAATCTTACACTTTTAGTGGAATTTGCTGGGAAATCTTTTTTAGAAACATAATTGGATGTGGACTTAAGTTTGAGCTTCAGCTGTATAACAGGAACAAATGCTAGAAAGAATTTGTACTGTCTTCTGAAAATGTGAATTATCTATTATGGCACAACAGAATTACATGTGTTGATGAGAGAGGAAAATTGCTGTATTTCAGAAATAGTTTTAATTGCTGGAAATAACTGAACTTTGAAACAAAATCTGTTTTATTAAAAAATGGTAAAAAGATATACCTGTTTTCCTTCATCTTACTATGGAAATTAACACAGAATGCATTGCGGTGTGACTAAAGTCGATGGTATTTGTAGTGTATAAACTCTTCTGTTGAAGACAATATTTTATGTAGTTTGTGTCCATCACTTCAGGAAGAAGAGTAGACAGATGCTGAAAGACAGCTTGCAGTGATGTATAGGTTTCATATTTGTGTTTAAAAAAAAAAAAAAGTGATCTACTTCTTTAAACTCAATAGGTAATTTTACCAATGCCTTTAATGCCATGCCACTGTTTGACCCTGTATTTCTGAATAGCATTATTCATCATATCATAATAAAACCTTCATCCAGGGAAGTTCACCACAAGTTTGGGGAAGGTTATCTTGGCAGATTAATTTTTGCCCATCTGTGTTTCTGTGTGTGGGCTGTAAATATTGTCATTGTCATAAGGCTATGGAAAAAAAAAAAAAAAAAAGGTAAACTGCTCTTTCTTTCATTTTCTTTCATTTAAAATTGCCTGATGGTCCATTAAAACAGATTGCTAGTTGCTACTAAAAACTGCTACTTCATTCTTCATTTACTTGGCTGAGCTCTAGCTTGTTCATAGATGCTATATTCTGTAAGACTGTCTTGTTACACATATTAGTCCAGGCTAGAATTTTGAAAGGATGCGGAGGTGGCTGATTCCTATTAGTGTTGTCTTTATAATTGATTATCTAAGGGTTTCAGTCTTTACAGAGTTACACAGTGAGATTTCAAATTTCAGGACTGCCCAACAAGAATCATTTTGCGGTTTGTGTGGGTGGTTTGTTTGGTGTTTTTTTTCCCTTTTCTAAAGCTAGATGAGTGAAGCTTTCCTGCATGAGTAACAAACTAAAGAAAAAAAATGAGCATATGAACCTGGCTCATGGTCAATACTTGTTTGGTAGAAGCATTTTAGTTGCACTACACTATGTACTGTGCCATTTTTCTTTTTGGACAATTCTATTACAGATCATATTGGTTTACCTAAGAGTAGCCTGTAGAGACATTGCAAGCAGATCTTGAAAAAGATCTCAGATAATGCTGCAATCTTCAGCACAGGTAGCTCAAATTCAAGACTTTCCAGCAGTCTGTTTATAGTAATATCCTGCAGGGTAAATCAGCCTGAGATCAGCAAAGGGAAGTGTTAGTGAAAAACTGCTGCACATAAAGAGTTCTAAAAGTTACATGCAGATGGTCTTTTAAAGCAGAGGTATACTTAATGCTAGATTTGTACATGACTATCTTTACTTTTACTGTGCCTTAGATACAGGAATATTACTGATTTTAAGAGTTAGGAAATATTGTATAGGTTTAAAGTCATCAGAAGTTACTAGATGTTGGAGTAAAATGACTTTCATTATGAAATGATTGGTGAAACTTGTCAGAAAGGAGGTGATGAAAGTGGTACTTTGCTGAAATGCTTTGTATCATCTTGCCACTGGCTGCACCTTTGCGAGTACCATAACATATTATATTTTTATATCTTTATTATCCATGACAGTAACTGTTTCTTGCATGGCTTTCTAACTGGTCTGTTTTGTGATGATTCATGCTGGGTTACATCAGTTTTACTGTGTTATCATATTTAATGAGATATGAGCTGACACAACCTGCTGTAAGAGAAGCTGGAAATTTTAGGATAAAACAATTTTCTATATAAGCCTAGTTTGAGCTAAAAAAGGTTTTCTTTTTCCTCCGGGAACTTCTGAGCTTTCTGTGTCTGAAAGATAAATTTGGAGCTTGCTTTATTATTCAAGAATGTCTAAAGTATAGGAGCAAAAACCAGACTCGATATCTGTTTATGTAATTAAATGTGTTTCCAACTGACAGCATGTCTGAATGTAAATGAGACAAAAATGTGTCAGGATGTAGAGAGAGGTGTAACAAGTTCCATGTAAAACTGTTAGAAAAAGATTAAATGGAACTTTCTCATCACTCATAGTTTTCCTTCTTGCTAATTTTTGCTCTTTGTGCCTAAGTTTGATCACAGACTGCATGTGAGCTGTTGCTTTTTAAAGCAACCATTGTGAATTTAACTTGATTTACAGCTGCAGTGGACTTAGGTGGTTGGGAAAGTCTTGTGTCCATGAGGTGGAAAGGAACACAAAAGAAATCTTGTACACTGACTAGAGTAATTAGTTTTGTCTTTCTGTCAGGTGTTAATTCAGCTGTTAAATGTTAATATTTCTCATCTTATTGCTTCTGTTTCTCAGAGGTAGGCTGTTTATACCCACAAGTGAACGCAGAAAAATCTGTCTTGCTAGTAGTGATAACAGCACAGCACAATCTTCCCTGGCCACTCCACTGCCTATCGCGCTTTGCAGCTTTCGTTACACGGGAAAAACAGGGGTGAATGAGAATTAATCTTAGATTTGAGTCGCAGGGTAAAGAAGGGAATTGCCACTAAAAGTATTCTAAACTCTGTATCCTGTTCTGCTACGAAATTTCAGATTATCTGTTGTGAGGAAATGTGAGAGCTGTGCAAGAAATTTGGATTGGATGCCTGTCTTGGCTTTTCTTTCAGAAACTGGAAGCATTTAAACTTTGAAACTACTGGAGTACTAGTAAATCCAAAAATACTGTTGAGTTTGTAACACTTCCCTGAACCTATGCAATTCTACATGTTTATTTTATTCCTTCTAGAGCTACACAATGTGAATAAAAATATCCCTCGTTCTTTGTTAAAAATATTTTTGATAGAGAAGAAAAGGAAGAGGCTTCTCTTTCATTATTGACAGCCAAGCAAAAAGTGAGTTACTGCTGCTTTAGAAACACCAAGAGGTATGAAAGGCTCTTATGAATATTCCCTTGTCTTGGAGAGGTAGTAAACCTCTATCCATATTTTTTCCCCTCCCTTCTCATACTCAGGATGACAGCCTCATCATAATGTGGATGGGAAATTTGTCATATTCAGAGAAACTCATCTCATGGCTCAAACCCTTTCATGAATATTTATTTACTTTCTAGCAGAAATTCCTGTTTTTCATCAAAAAGAGAGTTAACAATCTTAAATTTCTCTTCTGACATCTTGATATCTTTGTTCCCTTCTTATTGTAAACTGTATTTTGTTAGCATGCTAATGTTATCCCAAGCTGACCTCTTCAGACCATTATCTTAAAATTTTATTATGCTATCTGGTGTCTAATTTGTCAGTCTGAGGCTGACCTTCATGCAAAGCTGAAAAGAAAAATTAACCTCTAGCCAATACTAGGTTATCTTAATAAAATTAATTTTTAAGGTAACTCTTTTTCCAGAGATGTCTTTTTTCCTATGAAACTTCCTATTAGGAGCAGATTTCTTTATTGGTCATGTTGTTTTAGTACTTCAGTTTTACTGTTGTGTTTTTTTTTCTTTCTATATTTCTTTCACCTACATCTTAATTACTATTTTGGACTAGCAAAATTCAGATTTTCATCTTGTCATCATTCCTTTTTTTTATCTGACAATCAAACTTCACCATAATTTGACAGAAGGCCAAAATCACACACAGTGTATGTTGGTAATCAAAATGGGTGAACAGTCTCCTTGGCTATCATTTAGTCATTGCTTATCAGAAACTGCAGCAAGAGGATGATTTACCTTTTATTACTTCTATTGTTAGTCCCTCAGTTTGGACATTTGCAGCCTTGAACCTTGTCTAGCTAAACTGGGAAGGCACCTGTTACTTTACAAATGTCTTCCTCTTTTTTTTTTTAACTTCATTCTTCTTAGTAGAAATTAGAAGGTTAGATCTGCTACCTTATGTCATTCTGAAACAGGTTGCTCAACATTTCTGCTGCAGGAGGAGGGCTCATTGGATTGTAGTTCTCTTGACATTCCTAGCACTGGGCTGAGATCCCAGTTTCTGGAGTGAAGAGACAAAATTCAGCACAATCCAAGATTTTATCTGTTTCTAGAATAGTTCTTTTAAAAAATAGAATATACATTTAATGGGCCATTGCAATATTCTAAAAAGATTTCTTTTTCTAATTCAGAACAAAACTCAAAAATTCTGTGAGTTATTTGGAAACACAAATACCAAAAGGAAGAAACTATATGTATAAAGACATTGTATTTTCAATAGTGTGACATGGTCTGATAAAATCTGACTTGAAATAAAGCTTTTTTAGTTTGTATTATTAAAATTAATTGCTGAGGGTAGAGGGTTGTTAAAAGATGAAATTATTTCCTTTAACACAGTAATGTTTTTTAAAATGTTAACAGATTTTGAATAGGTTACACTTTTACAATCTGAGATATTCTTTTGCAGTAAGCAGACAGGGTGTTGAATGGGAACAGTAATGGAAATAAGAGCATGTATAGATTCCTTGATTTTTTTTGGAAATCATTAGATACAGCAAAGTGGTAATTCTTTTTTCCTAATATTTTATTTGTACTTTTTGCACCTGTTGGACATTCTATTGATATTCATTCTTATGTACATAACTTCTTGTCCATTCTATTTGATTCTTTCTGTTGATATAGTGCCTGCAATTCTTTTATGTGGTGAATAATTTTCAGCCTATTAATTTTCACAGTATAAGAACAATTTAAAATAGGAATAATTCTCATTATCATGTTTTGCTCACATTTAGTTTTAATAAAAAAAATATTGAAGATATATTGAAATAATTTCATTGTCACCAATTGAATTTACATTGTCCCTTAAAAACTGTATTATTAAGCTATTGTATTATTAAGGCCTACTTGTATCTTTTATGTTCTCTTTCTTTACCAAGTTAATTTATATACAATTATTTGTAGCTATCAAAAAGGTGGTTCATGTGGTAAATGCAACCTCATTCAATGTAGAAGTGTTATCAGCTGCCTGGGAAAGAACATTATGAAAAGCAAATTTCACCATCATCATTAGAGGTCAATGGAGCACTGGGAAGTGAACCTACTAACATTTTACATAAAAAGTGCCAGAGATGGAATAGAACCCAAGAAAGACTTAAAAATTAATATTTATTAATGTCAAACTTTCATATTTTATTCATGTTTTATTCTACAAATGTAGGCATGTGATTGGTATTCTGCAAGGAAATTTGAATCAGCCAACAATATAGCAAAAGCTGTCATAGTTTGCAAAATGTGGCTTTTGATGTTAGTACAATTTCCATATAACCTTTTCAAAATTATCAGTACTGTTATGTTAGCAATTTATATAAAATCTATTTCTGTGACAACTGAGAGGGAAAGAAAAAAAAAAAAAACCAACAACCAAGCTTGGAAATGAACTGTTTTTATAAGGTATTTTATTTCCTGAAAATATCATGAAACAAGCAGAGCTGACATTCCTCCCTGTGCCGTCAGTTCTGTGACATCCCAGGTTTGCTGATTGTTTGAAAATGGATCCAAATGAGCTGACTTTGGGGATGAAAATTCTTGCTAATATAAATTACCATTTAGAAATACTGTGTTTTTCAGAAAGAAAATATATCAAAGGTTAATCACAAAGATAAGTAAATTTGCCTAATGGCAGATTAACACCCTTCCCCCCACGTGATCTTTTCATAAGGTTTGCATATTCAAATACATATCTATAATGTCTTAGTACACATTATATAGAATTTTATTAATATAATTGCATGATACTACAGGATAAAAATAAGATGAAAACTAAAAATTGTAATGACACGAAAGTTAAAAAAAAATCCTACTCTGCTTTAAGATGCTAATTTGCACTTTACAAACTAACTGCAGGTTACTTATCTGCTCTGCACCCATCTTTTATAGTAACTAAAGTGGATCCTGATCACTCTTGGGTTTGTATAGCACTTAAAATATGATGTCTCAAAGTCCCAAGAGGTCCTAATTTTCATGATTGGTAAAACTTTTTTAAAGTGCTTACAGTATGATGCGGCAGGTGATGAAATTAGTAACTCCTCACTGTTTACTTTCTGTTATTTAAGGAAGCTCAAGTTTTGGCAACTGAATAAACACTGGGGTTGTATGCAGACTGTTGATGCCTAACCTGAAATGCAAGACTGCTCAGAGGTAATTTAAAATGCAATGAGTTTGTATCAGTAATTCAGAAGGCAAGATTCTCTTTAATCCTTGAAACGTTTCTCTTAGACTGGGGGCTTTGGCTTCTCAGCAATTAGTACAGACAATATTTGTAATGTCCACTAATTTATATCAGTATGTTTGATAGGTCTCTTTCTCTCAGTGTGAGTTCTAAAAAGGAACTTTCTTCAGGAAAAAAGGGCTGCTGCCTTCTCTGAATCTTTCAAACATCAGTTTTCCTAAGAATTTGAGTAGAATTAAGTTTATTTAAAGAATGAAAATTTACTGATTTCTCAAACAACGAGGGGATAATCACCAAATTTCATGCTTTAGGAGATCCAACAAATCTGTAGGGAAGCCTTTCAAAATTCAGGCATAAGGCTTCCTGTCAGAATATGGTGAATATCATAACTTTTCCACAGTGTAATCTCATGGTTTCTTACCAAGTTATTTACCTGAAAAAATCAGTTCTTATGATTTGTGTTACTTTATTTTAAAGTCTTTCAGAAATCCAGGCTATTATCTTGATCCGCCTTTTATACTTCTAGAATCATTGAAGTAACTGCAATGTATTTGTGAGACGAGATTCTTTGTATTGCCTTTGTCTCTATATCCTTGGGCAAAGTATTATATTTTCTATTTCTTACCCCTTTTTTTCCAGTAAGACTGCCATTCTTTCTGGCTGAATCCATTCTTATCTTCTGAGACCTGTCTGAAACTTTGGCATTACATTTGCTGGGACTTACAGAATTTCTTAATGCAAAGGTTGCTATTAATTGTTTAAACATTTCATCATTGAGTTCCTTTAGATGTCTTGAATAAATATCATTTGGTTCAGACAACATATTAAACCTGTTTTCTGTTTGAAAGTTTGTCACAGAAGAAAAGAAATATTGGGTTTAAATATGTTTTTATTGTCATGGATCGAGATACTGAATTATTGAAAATAATGGGAATTTTACCAGCTAATCTGGGATGAAAACCTTGGAGTGTTTAACGAGAAAAATCTTATTCAATAAGCTTAAAAAAATTTGTAGTAAACCACCAGTCTCCAGATCTGTGACAAGAAGAAATAGAGTCAAATTGCATAAAGGGAAACGTAGTACATCAGGAAGGTTTAAGATTTCTAAAAGATAAGTTATTCTGTCCTTGAAGCTTTTTTAAGAACAGAGCAGAAATGTGTCTGCTTGGGGATATCAGAAATCAAACTTTCTTGAGGAAGGGTGAGCAGAGAGAAACCTGTGGAAGGGAACTGTCATTGTTACTGAAGGTGCTGTGAATGGGTGTAAGACCTGAAGGGGTCATCTGTAGAACTGTAAAAAGTAGTCAAATATGCATGCAGAGAAGCACAGTGGATAGATCGCTAATGGCACCACAAACTAGGAATCAATCTCTTGACTGTTGTCAGTGCCTGACTGGTGTGTCATGTGACAATAATAACAAAAGGCATGATATTAGTAAAGCAATAACATTGCATGCACCGATATGCAAAGTACTGATTTGTTTTCACTTCACTTTCTCAGGATCCAGATAACATGAGATGTATGAGTTGAGGTTGTTCAGCCTGGAGAAGAGGGTCTCCAAGGGGACCTTATAATGACCTTACAGTACCTGAAAGTGGCCTATAAGGAAGAGGGGAGGGACTATTCACAAGGATTTGTAGTGACAGGATGAGGGGTAATGGCTTTAAGCTAGAAAAGGGTAGATTTAGGTTAGACATTAGGAAAAAGTTCTTCAGTATGAGGGTGATAGATCCCTGGAACAGGTTGCCTGGAGCGGTGGTGGAGGCCCCATCACTGGTGACATTCAAGATCAGGCTAGATGAGGCTCTGAGTAGTTTGGTCTAGTTGGACATGTCCCTGCTTATGGCAGGGTGGTTGGACTAGATGACCTTTGGAGGTTCCTCCCATCCCAGACATTCTATGATTCCCCCCCACCCCCTGCTCTAAGTTTCCACTTTTTCTTCTTATTAATACTTTTTGGATTCTGACTTGAACTGCACTCCTGTTTATATTTAAGGTCTGATTTTGATGTAAGTAGAATTATCTTTGAGTTTAAAACCAGTAATAGTCAGGTTCTAGCAGCAGTATTTGGAGCACTTTACTGGTTAATTAATGCTCTTTATATATTTGTGATGTAAAGCATACATTATTTGTTAGTGTTGATAATTGCCTCAGGCCTGGTATAGCGTAGTTTCTTTTGGAAATCTTAGAGGAATCGTATAAATCAGATCTTTTTAAAACAGTAAGAAAGAAATGTTCCTTTATCTCTTTTAAACCCACAGAACACACACACACCCAGCTTGACCTGCATAAACTCTCATTCCTTTTTTATCATGTTGAACAACGTCAAAAGACTTAGGAGATATATTTGTAATGCCTAAATGAGATGGTCAAGCACTCTTTAAGAACCTTCAACAAAACGCTGGCTGGTTTTCTGGCTTCATTAAAATCCACATGTTCCTCTTTTGCAAGCAGATCAGTCCAGACAATTACACGGTCCTGAATTTAGGCTGATTCCCAATTTAGAAGGGCATCTTCCCATGGTTGTTATAACAGGGATAATTGGAGCATCTTTGCTTATCTATCATTACAAGAAAGAGTTAGCCTGAAGGAGTGTATGGTGCAGTTGTTCCTATTAGATGCAACTTCATAAGAAGCACTGACAGACAAGCAGGGAAAAGGTGATATACTAAAACAACGTTCTTAAATGTCATAACTATATCAAAGTGAGCAAGAGTGTAATGGTGATAACACTTCTATGTTTAGAAGATAGTGGAATTCCACCTTTGTAATCAGCCTTTGAGGTTCTTGTAATGAGCAACTGCCAGGTTTTAGTCGGACTCAGAGTTTAACAGTAATGTCAAATTTACTGTCTTTCTATAGAAATACTATTTTAGTTGTATTTCATGGAATATTCTTCAGATAATTTGTATCATGTGTTCCCTGTAAATTACTACACAGTATGAAACAAAAATCCTATAGACAACCAACCATGACTTTTGAATATAGGGAGGTGAAACTTGTTGATATAGTAAGAGAAAATGTTTGTGTGTGTGTTTTTTTGTTTGTTTGTTTGTTTGGTTTTGTTGTTGTTGTTTTGATTTTGGTTTTGTTGTTGTTGTTTGTTTGTTTGTTTGTTTGTTTTTTCAGAAATTCACTATTTCAGTAAACGTTTTACTAGAATAATTTACTAGAATAATCAGGAAGGAAGGAAGGATAATGGAAAGGCAGACTTATTCACTGTGGAAGAGATCTGCAGTGGGAAGAACAACTTCCTGGGGTATAGAACCTGATTCTGTCTAATTTAGAATAGTGACTTCCATCTGAATCTCTACACACTGCATTTTCCTGAGGGTAGTTTAGTTTAGGTGAAGCTTCAAGAGATGGCTGATAGTCCATGACTGAGGACAAGGCTGGACATTTTTTCTCCCCTACCTCTGTGAACATAATCTGTTATGCGAGCTCTGGTGCTCAGCTGAATCCTTGGAAAGCCTGCTAGTCTTCCTAAGCTAAAAGAAAAAGATATTAACAAAAATGAAAAAAAAAAAAAAAGGAAAGAAAAAAATTTATATGAATGGGCTCGCTGAGAAGCCCGGCAAGTACCAGAGATGTTGGAAAGGAAAAGGAGACAGTTCAGACCTGGGAGGATTGAAAAGGTGGTTGTTCCCTTTAGCAGCAGAAAATCCTTGGTCTAAAAGTGAGATACCATTAAAAAAATCTGCTGATCTGCTCTTTCCTTCTGCTCCATCTCCTATTAGTATAGCCCTATTTTATAGAAATAATGATTTGGCTAGAGAGCTTGTCCAAATCTTTGAAAAGTTTAGTGATGGCATTAACCAGATATAAAAGAGAACTTGACTTTTGTTTGATGACATTTTAAAATTCTCAATCCTCCCAGTGATGTAGCTGGTGTAGTGCAGGAAAATACCATTTCCTGAGATAGTTGAATGATTTTTGCCTATCAACAGGTTCTGAATCTCTGTGAAATAGTGTAAGACTGGTACTTAAATGGCACCAATTTCTCTCATTCCTTTTCTCAAAATTTGCAATTCTGTACCTGAGTTCTCAATTTTTTCTTAGTGCAAAACTATGGGTTTTTTTCTGTCACATTTCTGCTTTCCACTGTGCCCTTTCCAGACACGTTTTTGCCTCTGCAGTTTTGCCTTGTTTGTTTCAAAATAATTCAAGAGTTCTTTATGGTAACATCTAGAATGCCACTTGTTTACATGAGACTGCTCATTGATACTGCTTTTTCTGATTCTTCTTAAACATAGTATAAGAAATGGGACTTTTCCTTTTATTTATATGATCCATTTCAATGCTATCACAGAGGAATTTTGACGGGGTGGCCACAAAAACAGAACCTCACCACTGAAGGACTAGAACAATAGAGGGCTTTAATTTATTTATTATTTACACTCTCTACTATGAGGGTGGTGAAACACTGGAATAGGTTGCCCAGAAAAGTGGTGAAGACCCCATCCCTGGAGACATTCAAGGTCAGACTTGATGGGGCTCTGAGGAATCTGATCTAGCTGGAGATGTCCCTACTTAGTGCAAGGGGGTTGGACTAGATGACTTGTTGAGGTCCTTTCCAACTCAAAGCTTTCCATGATTCTGTGATTATTTGAGGACAAATAAATAAGCTGTTGAAATAAAATTACTCTCCTGAGTTGAACTGTATCAGCTGGAGATGTTTTTATTCTAACTGTTTTGATGGTGGTAGTGTTTATGCCTCATACTCCCAGCCCAATACTACAGATAGCCTATCAAGACATTTAAGGCTAGATGAAAAGGTGAGACAGCTGACAGCAAAAGATGCCGAGTGAGGTGAAGTCTAACTCTTTTATTGTGGAGGGATGCGCTTTTCCATGTGTTGCCTTCCACAGGGATTTGTACGGATCCCTGCTTTGCTTTCTGAGGTGAATTGACACTGCAAAGACCGTGTTTAACTAATTTGGTTTTGTTTTAGTATTTATGAGCAACTTTCTGCTCTGAAATGCAGGACCACTTCTTTCACTGAAACAAACTGTGAAAAACACAGAAAATCTTTTGTGACGAGAATGATCTAAAGGGTTTCAGCTCAGAACTTGCAATCTCAGACAGGATTCATTTACTTTGCACTGTCTGTTTCACTTTCTGATTTGGTGATGTTTTGATGTGCAGGTTATAGTGATGACCTAAGAAATGTAATGCAGTGGAAAGATTACAGGCTGCCTAGGGCAGTGATCAAGTCCCCATCCCTGGAGCTATTTAAAAGATGTGTAGATGAGGAGCTTAGGGACGTGGTTTAGTGGTGAGCTTGGCAGTGTTAGGTTAATGTTTGGACTAAATGACCAATGATCTTTTCCAACCAAAACAATTCTATGAATCTGTGATTTGGTCCAGGAGATCTGTTGGAACAAGTCTGAATGATTTGGGCTACTTCTTTTTAGGTAGCAATCACTATGTTTGGAATAATAATAATAATTAAAAAATGGCATGTGTGAGGTTATCTTAATACATAATGGAAAACATGTAAGATAAATGGTGAAACAGTTAAGTGTTTGAATTGGTAGGAAGTCAATAGTCAGCTGATGAAGAGAGATCAATTTCTCAGCAGCCACAAAGCTAACATACTTAAAAGCACATTATGGATGTTGCAAGCTAGTTAACACAGGTTATAAAAGTACTAATCCCCCCTGAAACCTAAAGTTACTACATATAATGATTGGTTTTTTTAATGTGGACTGTCTTCTGGTCATGTAATTAAAGTAAAAAATAAACCAGTAGTTCATTATCCATAGTGGCCGCTAATGCAGAGATTTCCACTTTAATTATTAATAGCATGCTCTTTGCTCATCTTTCTGAGTATTTTTTTTCTGCTTTTACTTCATCCCACTTTCCACCTCCATTGTTCTGCATTTTTGATAGAAAACACAGCTAGATAAAAAAGACACTAGTTTTCTAATGTCTTACTTAATTTTGATATTATCTCCATACTATAGTACTGTTACTTATCCACCTCTCCCAGTAGAACAATTGTTATTGTTGCCTTTTCTCTCTATTCATTGATAGTTGTCTAGTTGTCGACTTTTTCCAGCAGGCAGTTACCACATATATGTCACTGGGTATCTCTTCTTTCCCAGTGTTGTTGGTTTTTTTGGGTTATTTTTTTCTTTGTTTGTTTTGTTTGTTTGTTTGTTTGTTTTGTTTGTTTGTTTTTTTGTTTTTGTTTTGAGTTTTACATTATATAATTTTTATTTGTGGATTTCTGGTCCTGTAATAGACTTCAAGACTGTGAACCTGTGTGCTGAAAATTTTCACTGAGCTGTTCTTAGCCTTCTCTACAAAGCCAGAGGGTTGAGAAAAGTGAATAAAAAGTATAACACAACAAAAAGGAAACGTTCTTTCTACTAGTTTAATCTGGAAGTGTTAAGTGCTGTGTTTACAAGTGTAGACCACAGCACATGACTGTGCAAGTGGTTGCACTTGACAGGGTGGAGGAAGGAGAAAAAGACCCTCAGCCCTTTTAATTTTTTTTATAAGTAACAAAACAGATCATTGACTCTGTATTTCCTGTTCCTGACTTTCCCCTAGCTTTTTTGCCTATGTAGTAATTGTGGTAGACAAAAATCTTTTATAACCTTTGTGGTGGCACCAAGTAGGTCTTGGAGGGCGATCTGTTTGTTTTTGTTTTTTTTTCATGAGTTTTTCATTGTGAACTCTCAGCAACCTATAACATCCTTGGAAACCATTAAAGGTAAGAGCAGTAAGGAAAGCACTTCTTATGTTTTCTTGATGCCCTGGTGTGGAGAAAGCGAAGAGGGTCAAAGCTTCTCTGACACAGGTTGCCCAATGACCTTTCTAAGTGGCCTGGAATACCAGGACTGTAAAGGTGGCCTTAATATGAACCATTTCTCATGGTTGTGTCATTTAATGAGCATAACTTTCTATAGGAGTGTCAGCTTAATCAGAATTTATATCTGCATGCATGTTTTGACCTTCTGAGCTGTGCTAGTACAATTGTTTGTACAGCTGTATTTGAAAACAGATGTGGGAAAAATTGGAGGTCAACAGAAAAGAAACTGGAAAAAAGGTTATCCCATATCTATATCTGCTTTCAGTGCAGAAGTGCAGAAGTTGTTGTTCAAGTAAGAAGTAAGAAAGAATATACTTTGTGGGATGGGGATTGAGGTAGTTGTCACAGGTGCTGCAGCTAAAAAAAAACGTTGGTAAATCTGCAATTTTCTGTCATTAAGAAAGGGTGATGAAGTGTGTGTCCTGATCTTCTGCATGCCATTTAGATTACCATTGGTGTTGTCCCACTGTCCACAACCAGCATGGGTGAGTAGCTTTGCACAGTCATTGTGAAAAAGCTACAGATAAAAGTTTATTTCTTACGTTTACTTAGTCAATAATTTCCACCTATGTTCTTGGTGCTACAGATCACTCATACTACAGCACCTTTGTGCCAGCACCTTTTGTTTACACTGGAGTAAAAGAAAACCCAAACATTTATCAGTTATTTGTGTTACTGATTAAACTACATAAAAGAAGGGAGAGAGAAAAAGAAAGCTCTTACCTACAAGATTCTAGATATTAAACACAAGGGTTTGTGTCATCCTTTTATTTAATAACCCCCTCAATTTTTCAGAAATGACTATTGAATTTAGACTTTGCTTCTCTAATCTGAAGCCTCATCTTCTGAATGGAGATGTAGCCATGTTATCAATTGACAGATTCAAACATGAAAAAATAAGATAATAAACATCACAAAAAGTAAATGAAGCATATATAATACACTCAAGATTATATATAATTCTAATTAATGCACCATGTCCTAAAGGTAGCAAGAAATACCGTGAAATATCTTGGTGAAATGGAAAAAGAAAACGTTTCATATTAATGCCTTTCTAATGGAAAACCACTTAGAGCAAATAACTGTGATTTGTATTCCGATCCCTGTTCTATGAAGTGGCTTATCAAAAAGAAATACTCCATTACTTCTCTATAAAAGTTCTAATTTTGAATTAAAAAAATACTTTTCAGGTGGATCGTTAGAACAAATTCTGCCTGTCTCCCTTATCAGAGTGCAACTTGCAAAAATGCATTTTAAACTGCTTTTCATTCTATACATGACAGGCTAATTTTTGTGTTCAGGGGTAATTATTTAAGCTTGTAAGATTCCTGTCCAATTTTTTTTCCCCTTTTTTTTTTTGCACACATGGACACTAAATTACTTTAGGAACAACCTTGTTCTATTCAGATAAGATTTTTGTAAGGGAGATTTTTCCAAAATCTGGCCGCAAAAGCATGTTCTTGAAAAAAAAAAAAAGGGCAGAAACATATTAGTGGAGACAAACATATTAGTGGAGACAATACTAAAGCTCGTAAGAGTTTAATAATTAACTAGTCTTTATTTATAAGCATATTAAAAATTTATGCAGTTTAGTTCTTAGAAGCTAGGTCATGGAGTTCCTATTCATTTTGGTCCTGTGAAGACTCGGTGCTGGTTGTATCTCCTTCCTTTTTTTTTTTTTTTAAATGACTAGTGATTTTAGACAAGAGACTCAATTTTTAATTGAAGAAGGTGACAATTTATTTGGATTTGGGGAAGGGAGATAATTAGGAAATGATGTTGGCCTTAGGAAAACTGCAGATGAACACCCAAAAATGACGAGTAACTCTTCATCTGAAACTTAAGGAAGCAAGTATAATTCATTAGGGACTGGCTGTGATGTGAAACATTTTAAGATTCATGTACCATACTGCGTGACCAACCACAAGTAGTCTTTATTGCTGCCTTTATCTTTGACGAGCTGAAAATGCGCTGTGCTCATCTAGGATGAAGGTTTGTTATTACCATCCCTTGTTTTAACTGGCATCATGGCTTAAACATGTTTTTACATTTGGAACTAATGAAATAGTGGATAAATGACTAAGACTGAAAGTGAGAAAAAATCAGCCTCCTTAAATTAATTTCACTAAGCACTGGTAGGCAGCAGTGGAATGTTGCAATCGATGTTTGCTCTGCTCTTACAGCATAGAATAATGTTGTTGATTTGTTTACTTTAATGTCTAGCTTGTTTGTGCTGAAACAAATCTTACCTGCTCTTTCTAAACTAAAATATGTTTCTGCCAATGCATAAAAAATTGTAAATGCATGGCTTCTGTTGATAGCACTGTAATGAGGTTGAAAATATACTTCTTTGCAGGCACTCTATAAGGCCTAAGTATAGCTGTCAGGCTACCAGTAACTGCTTTGGAAAACAGATTTCTGAAACATTTAGGACCCTGCTGAATGCTGAATCATTTCTGCTTTCTCTGTGAATGATTGCTAGAGACTTCACTAGAGCAGCCAAGTGGCCCATTTCTAATAGGAGGGACCTGTGGTTCAGTGTAGTATGAACTTTTCTGTACCAAATTAATGTCTTGTGTACAGCACGCTCATCTGGGAGAAGCTGTATAATATGGACTAAGCAAATGCGGGGAACCAAAACATGTTTTAAATTAATAACCATGTCTGAAATCACCATGCATCAGTTTCAGACTTGGAAGTAGAGAAGGAGGAGAAGCAGCAGCAGTGGATAGAAGATTTAGAAACATTTCAATGCAACAGTTTGAAATAGTTTCTTAGAGAAACCAAATGTAGATGCACCTCAGGTAGCATTCTCAGCTGAGAACAGAATTTACCAGAGCCTTTCAGCAGCCAGGAAGAAAACAGTCACATGGTTTGAAAGACAATTCACACTGCAATGACAGCTTCTTGCAGAAATGACTGATGTTATTTAAAATACACAGTCAGTAATGGATGTCACCCGGGCTAAAATATGTGTGCCTCCTTGAACCAATTCATCTTTAAATATGTCTTAGTGTGGAAGGGCAATTTGGAACATTTGTGAGTGTTTTAACAAGTGCCTGAGTTTTTGTAAATACTGCTCTTATTTTTTCTATAATTCATTAAAGATAATGCAGTTACCTATCTAGATCTTGTTATAATGGCAAGCACCAGTTTTTATCTCCATCTTCAGCAGTGATGATGCAATTAGTCAAAGGCTTGACCTTGGATAACATTGACTATCACAATAAATAAAGTACCAATTAAACATTACTTAGAAGATTTGAAAGAAATTAATGGAATTTTAATTGAAAATTGTGACAACGTTTTGCTTAAGAGTCAAATCTTTTCTCCATAGAATAGCTATACTGAAGTTAGTAAGTAAATCCCAGAACTCCAATAAATACAGTCAAGCATTTATTAAAAGGATTAGCTGAGTTGCCTCTTTACAAATCAACTTTTTCTTGTGATGCTTATTACTTACCTATGGGAGACTTTTGGAGGGGTAACTTATTCCTGTGTTCTTCTGAGGATGCGTATTAAAATTTTCTTTTCCATAGTTACTTTCACCCTTGGTATAGCTGAATGTCTAGGTTGTGGAAAATTGGACTGGGCTTAGTCCTGTTCACTTTTACGTACCAGCCCACCAGTGACATTTCAGTAATACAGGATGTTTCTCTTAGCTGCGCCGTGCAGTCCAGGCTGTGAATAGTACCCTTCTTTTCTCTTGGCTCAGGAACCATCTCACAATTGCAGCATCTGCTTTCAGATGTCTTAGATCATTCTTTCCACTCAGATTCCAGATCTTTACAATCAGCTGAATTTATTAGTATATCATTCATTAGCATATCCCGTCAGGCATGCTGGCCCAATATCATCATAGAGCATTTCCAACATTGTGGAGCTGGACTGAATGATTCCTTTAGAAGAGAAGGATTGTTTTTGATTTCCCCTTTCTGTCTAGTTTTGGAAGTGCTTCTCTATTATTTTTTTCTGTCAAAACC
Organism: Merops nubicus; assembly: GCF_000691845.1. Classification (NCBI taxonomy): domain Eukaryota; kingdom Metazoa; phylum Chordata; class Aves; order Coraciiformes; family Meropidae; genus Merops; species Merops nubicus. The sequence goes on from NW_008588867.1 coordinate 32,190, forward strand.
AGTATTTCAAAAGCCTTTTTAGTTTGGCCTAAACCTCATTTGGCAGAAAGGACTAAGGTGACTGGATTCTGAGTACTGTGCTTTGAATTGTTCCTGACTGGAGATGCCAGGTTTTAATAAAACTCTACTACACAACATACGTCAATACTGTTGCTTTCAAGACAGACTCTTACTAAAAGATATGCAGTGAAGCAGTATGAGTTATTGACAGACTAAACCCTTGTCTGTCACATATTACCTGCTCCAGGTGCCTATATCTGCAGATGTAGCAGACAGGATTGATTCCTCCTTTTGCTCCATCTGTCTGTCCTCATCTCCTCATGCAATTGATCACTGCCCAGTCACTGTCTTCACAGTGTGTCCTTCCAGGAGCCACCTTGTGCTTTGTGTGTCACCTTTAGCTGACACTATTGATTGTTGTTTTTCTTAGTCTTAAACCATGTACAAACCCATAGAGAGCTTAAATAAGTCAAAAGGAAAGAACCCCTTTCTTTCATTCTCCACCCTCCAAAAAGCACTTAAATGTGTGTGTTCTTGTCTCAGACAGATGTTGTTTCTCCTTGACTTACCTCATTTCCTGGGAAAAACAAAAACAAAACCAAGCACACAACAGAATCTCAAATATTAACACTGGCAGCTTGCAGTCTTGTGTTTCTTCTTGGAGCCTAGGGGCATACCTTAGGGATTCTGTGTTCCCTTCCAAGCGAGGCTTAGCGTGGTGCTTATTCCCTAGAGCCTGAATTGCTATTTAGTGAACAATCTCACTGCAGCTGTAAAGGGCAAAAAAGTCTTGTACTCAGGGAGGCTGGGGATTTTTTGAGCTTGTAACTTTCTTGAATCTCACCCACTGTTCTGAAAGTAACAAAAATGATTAGGAAATCTGGAAGGGAAGGTGATACCTTGTATTTTGTCATATCTACTCATCAATGCTCTGTTCTCTTTCATGCTATCTAGAGGCTGACATCAAAATGGCAACTAATTAAAAGTAAAAATGTTAGCGTCTTTTGAACTTGAATGATTCCTCAGAGATGAGAGAGAGCACAGTCCTCAATATTTTCATAGCTGCTTACTTTTAACTCTTCAGCCTGCTTGAAGTATGTTTGTGTTAAAAGTTAATATTGTTGGCAGGTTTATTCTGAAATAAAGTACGACCACTAATTAGCTCACTTGCAGTGTTAGCTAAGGCTGTTTTTCGTTTTTCCTTTCCAGAATCAATCATTTTTTCCCTCTTCCCTAGAAATTATGGCAAAATTCACCTCAGAGTCACAGTAAGAAGAAAGTTTTAAAAAAAACCCAAAACAACAAACAAACAAAAACCCAAATCAACCAACCAACCAACAAAAAAAAAAAAAAAAAAAGAAAAAAACAAACAAACCAGCCTGGATTCTGATTCTTTGCTGATGTGGGTTCTGGTAGCTTCATTGAGATCAACAGAGATTTGTTGTGGATTTTTCTTGATAGGCTAATCATTAATATCCCTGTAGTATTTTGGTATAAGTTACCTAGTTGCTGCTGTTCTTGCTCATAAGAAGAAAAACATGTCAAATCTGAAATAAAGACAGAAAATCCCCTTTAGTATAGGTTGACATGGAAGTTGAGAGAATGCTTTTTTGCTTCTTTAGGAATATTTTTCATTTAGGGGAATTTGTTTGGAATTGATCATCTGTTTCCCATAATATTCCCAGGAATATAATATATATATTTTTGTCATATGAAGAGTGATGGCTTTTTTTTTTCTGCTGTGGGTGTTTTTTTGTTTGGTTGTTCTGTTTTGTAGTTGTTAATTTGAGTGTTAATTTGAGGCTCTCTTACTACTGGCCTAATCATACACATAGGTTTATTCACTACTTTTATTTTCTGATGACTACCATCCAGTGGGAGCTCCAGTCCTTACAGGAGTTAGAGGTGAAGCACTCCTGTGCAGTGACTCTTGCTAGCACATGTTGTTTACCAGTATACATTTTCATACTATTTATCCAGGGTATTTTTGATTAAAAGGGATCAGTTAAGTATATTGGGGAATTTTTCAAAAGCTGAAGAGAATAGCTGTTGAAATGTGTTTGTGATAGCTGTTAAAACTGTACGCTCTTTTATTCCTTATAAGTCTTAATTACTCTTCTTTCCTGGTGCTTTAAAGTATTTGTAAACAATCTTCTTCCTCTCTCACTTCCCTGTTCTCCTTACAAGTATGTTGCCATGCTCTGTGCGTGTATTTCTTCTTTTTATTATCCTTCATAATTAAGTCTGTTGCCTACCTATAAATTTTGCTGCTCTTCTCTGGCTTCTTTGATTTTCCAATTTATTTGCACTAATGAGATACACAGAATACAATTAAGTTCAGAAAACATTCATTCACACTGGAAAAATGTAGACAGAACCAGTACATTTATGTTTCTTGTTCTGTGCTCTACCTTTACAATTCAAAATTGCCTCATATCTATGGCAAGGTGACTCAGTTGATGGGGGAAAGGCTGTGGTTGTTGTCTACCTGGACTTTAGTAAAACCTTTGACACCATTTCCCACAGCATCCTTCTGGAGAAACTGGCTGTTTGTGGCTTGGATGGCTGTACTCTTTGCCGGGTAAAAAACTGGCTGCATTCTGGGCTCAGAGTGATGGTGAATGGAGTTAAATCCAGTTGGCAGTTGGTCACAAGTGGCATTCCCCAGGGCTCGGTATTCCTGCCCAGGTGGCCAAGAAGGCCAGTATCATCCTGGCTTGTATCAGCACTAGTGTGGCCAGAAGGACTAGGGAAGTGAACATCACCCAGTACTCGGCACTGGTGAGGCCACACCTTGAGTACTCCATTTAGTTTTGGGCTCCTCACTCCAAGAAGGGTATTTAGGGGCTGGTGTGCGTCCAAAGAAGGGCAACAAATTTTGTGAAGGCTCTAGAGAACAAGTCTGCTGAGGAGAAGATTAGGAAATTTAGGTTGTTTAGCCTAGAGAAAAGGAGGTTCAGGGGAGACCTTATGTTTTGGAGCTTTAATTTTCTGTTTTGCTATTTTGCACGTGTCCTTACTACCTTGTTGATTCAGACATATTTTGGATCTATCTTCTGTTATTTCAGCATTGATCTTCCATCATTCTTGACCCTTAAACCTCCTGGGTACATCATGGCCAATACAAGAACTCACGCATCATGAACTAAGAGGAACCCAAAGTATTATCCTTTAATCTGCTCTTACATTGGGTTGTCATCAGATTCAAGTTTTCCTTCTACAGCCATAACAGTGAGAAACTTTGTATTACTTTCAGATAAAAGCTGACTTGGCCTGGAATCAAATTCCACAGCTAGTGGCTTAGTTATTGAACCACTGTGATGGACGCACCAATGGATTTAGTGTAACAGAGATACATTTTGAGGCTAGTCAAAAGTCTTTAGAGTACATTCTTCTTGTAGTGGTTTACTGGAATGTATTGAAATCCTACCATTGGAAACTACAGCGCTATTTACCCTGCTTACAGTTTCAATAAAGAAAAGAATGCCTTATTTAAACTCAAGCAATTATCCTGTATATTTTATTTAAAAAAAAAAAAATCCTATTTAGTGGATGTTGACTCTGAGCAGCAAGTAGTCAAGCCCGGATAGTTAAAATTATGTAGTGAAATGTGTAAATCTCAATTCAGTTGCTATGGCTTAGAAACAGCTTATCTGTACTGGAAAGAAAGGAGCAAATGAAAATGCTTTTATGAGAAAACAATGTTTAAGAAATATATTGATCCTAGTACTCTGCTAGACATCTTCTGTTTTAAGGTTTCTGGTATACACAACTACATTTTAATGAAAAGGAAAACAAAAAAGCTTTCTGTGTGTCCAATTAAAAAGCAGTTTACAATTCTGAGGGAAAAAACAATTCTATCTTTTATATAGCAGTTGGCTTTTAAATACAGACTGGGAATTACTGTAATTTAGAAATAGGAACATGGAAAGAAGTCCTTCATAAAGGAGAGGGCAGAGTGCTTCATTCCTTTGCGTATTTTGGAATCTCTCAGGTTCAGATCCCTTGCTACTGAGTTGTTTTGTTTTGTTTTGTTTTGTTTTGTTTTGTTTTGTTTTGTTTTTTTGTTTTGTTTTGTTTTTTTGTTTGTTTGTTTCTTCAATACCTCATCCTCACACATGGTTTGTTCATTTTCTTCCAAACTGTATCTCTGTAGTAATGGTGAGGGCACTCCAAACCAGTGACAGTAGGGGGCTGGAGTAGGATTTATGATCTATGATGTCTAAGGTAAAATGGTTGTACTCTAGAGGGGGATACTGTCTGTATCTAGGAAAAATTTCCTTTGGTGTAAGTTCCAGGGAAAAGTTCCTACTTTCATGAGATGTGTACCAGCTGCAGATAGCCCACTGGATGTTCTCAAGGACCTTTGCTAATCTATATTTCTGTCATCAATGAACTTTGGATTTTTGCCCTAGTTTGCTCAGGAAGAAAAGGTAGAAAAAAGAGCTCAAGCGTATGGTTAGGTAGTAGAGAATCTGCAAACAGGAAAATAATGGGAAACCAGGATTCAGAAATTCTGCTTCTGAAGAAACTAAAATTCATTCTACTGTGTTTGATCCTTAATTTTAGTTAGTTGGCTGGAACATACTGAACTGGCAATTCAGTTTTTAGCACCTACCTGGACATGCTGAACAACTGATAAGAAATTAGTGGTTATGCGAATATGGGGATGTAGTGATGTCTCTACATGCCAAGGGCTCAATGGCAAGACTGGAGGAACAGGTTTTCCAGCAACAGAAGAAAAAGTAACTGGTGAACATCTGGTTTTGTGAAGAAGTGCAAATAATTTTAATCTGCACCCTAATATTCTTTACTGGATGAAGAAGGAAGAAGAATGTATTATTTTACAGCTTGTCTCTGATTTTTTTTTTGCCAAAAAGGCTCGATAGTGTCTTATTATTTATTATGGGATGAAATGTTGAATGAAATAAGATTTCATTATCTTTGATAGAGCAATGAACCATTTCAAACTTCTTTATTCTTTGTGTTGAATTGTGCAATAATTCAGCATTTGTGGATTTGAGTAAAAGTATATGAATTTATAAGCATGTATAAAAATTAAGATGTTGTTTTCTCCTTCCCCATTATTTCTTCTCAGTTGTCTGGAATGAAACTGAAGTCTTCACACTCTTCATACCAGCTGGCATTGTGGCTTCTCTTGTGTGTCCTTTGTTAGACCATTTTCCCATTTGCCTTTGATGTACTGAGGCTCAGACAGAGTAAGTAAACAAAGTATTCAAAGAGATGTCTATAATAGTGCTGCTACAATACTGTTTTCTGTTTGGCACTGCTATGTGATGACTATATGGATGTTTCCAAAGCAGTATCTTGAATGATTTCTAGATATGCCAATCTGAAAGTGAACATGGAATTTACCCAAAGTGAATGACATTGTGTTTTTTTCCTTCAGTCAAGTTTAACTTCGTGTTCTGTAAGAATATTTTACAACTTATTTAGGCTAGTTTGGGTCAATCCAAATTTGTTTCTTTTTTTTTTTTTTTAAATCAGAATACTTCATTCGCCATTCATCAATATTCTAGATTATAATTTAAAATATATTCATCCAATAAAAAAAAGAACTGTAGATGAGATTTTAGGACCCAGCTACTGTTTTTACCTATATTGAAGCTGGAATTTATCTTTACATTTACTTTTGTATAAGGTTTTGTGATAAAATAAAAAAAAATGTTTCTTACTGAGGATAGAGCTGAATGATTTTCCTGCTCTGTGAACATTTCTGAGATTTAAAAACTTATCCTGATCTGTTTGAGAGTGAGCCTAACTTTGTTCCAAATTTTCCATTTACCTCCCCCCCCATGATGGGAATGCTTGGGACTGAGAGGTTACACAGTCTATGAGGTAGGTAGCACTGATCCTGCCAGAGCCATTTCATAGCTGACTAAACGTTGTGCCACAGAGGAATTCTCTCTCTAGTCAGCTCCACTCATCGGTTTTAAGAAACTGGAGTTCAGGTCCTGAGGTTAAAAAGGACTGACTATGGTCCTGATGCTAGGCCACCCCCATCTGTTAAGATTCCCTTTAAAATTTATCTCCTTCCTGTTTTCATTTAGTATTTCTCCTTTTTTTGACCAGACATTCCATTCTGGATCCAAGGAACAATTTTCAATAAAAATGTTATCAAAACTTCTTCTATTAAAGGAATTCTTCCATTAAAATTTATTTTATAGGAATATAGTTGACCATCACTATTGTCCACGAAGACTGATTTTGGCATATGGTATAGTGCTAAGCATATAGTGTAAACTCCCCCCAACCTAATTGCCTCAGAGACTGGATTTATTTGGGTTTTTTTTTTTCTTCTTTACTTTTCAAACTTCTGTCATTTGGTGATTGTCTTTCCACACCGCTGGACATGTGGAATATTCAGGTTCAGTGAGTCTGTATCCACTGAAGTGCAGATCATCTCACCTTGGGGCATAATTTGCAGCCTTGCAGTCTGCCTGATGGGGATGTGTGACAATAAATAATTACAGTTACTCAGGTACAAACCAGAGAATAAGTTATGGCTCAGTCAGGAGTATTTTCTTGATCCTTTTTATGGTGGAAGCAGAAGACAGGAAGCAAACTAATTCACATCAACTGGCTTGTCTCCTGTTGTCTCCTGGCATCTGTGCCAGAGCTTCTCCTACTTTTTTGCTCAGTCCAGTCTTTTGCCTCATGCTTGTTAATTCTGGTGATGAATACTCTCTTTTTCTCCTTTTGAAGTAAAAAAACAAAATGTGGAGGTCAGCTATTCCTATTGCCTGATACTGCTACATAAGGCCTGTGACATTCCAGCTCCAAGTTCACTTACCGTTAAGAAATGCTTAGAAAAAAGGTAAAACAAACAAACCACCCCAAATTTCTCTGATAACAAGAATAATCAGTAGGGTGGAGTATATGGATAGGATTGATGAAGACACTGTAGGTGTGTGACAATGAAACTATAGCTAAATTGCAGAGTACAGAAGTTTAGACTGGACTTGGTATAATGCAAAAGGTTAATAAGGTGCAGAAGTATAGTGAATATGCACAGTGCACATATTTAAACTCCTCTGCTTCTAACTTTTCAAAACTAAAAGTTTTGAAAAGCATTAAAGTAATTGTCTTGACTGACAGCTAGAGTACATTTCTATTTTTGTATTTTCCCTGGAAACAGCACAAACCTGCAGTTTAATAAGCATTCCTTGATTAAACACTCACTGAATGCCTGTCTGCTGTAATGTGGGGCTAGACTGAGCAGAAATCAGACATCCTCCTGATAATGGCTTCTTACATTTGAAACGATTTAATTTGATTCAAGCATGGGATTCTGCAAGGCTGAACCTGCCACTGTAAATGTATTTGTAAGGACATGTTTTAGAATAGTAAGCGGGCTTGGTTGACCTCCTTGTCAGAGTCTCCAAGAAGCAATACACTGAGGAATATGCTCTTACAATGCAAGGACAAAGTCACAAGGATGTCCTGCAGTGTGCTGTTACATTCAGCTATGCTTGCACTTATTACAACTCTGTACATACTCATTGAACTCATTGGTGCCAACCCCTCTCTCTCTAAGTGGACTTTTTCAAAGATTCCAAATGAACATCCCTTCTGTGCAGTGTTATTTAAACAGTTCCTCCTGCAACAGAGACTTAACCGTTGTCAGTGATGTTAAAACTAATGTAATTCTTGGTGCCAGGGATGTGCAAAGGCACGCTGTGCTACTTACTGTTCTAGAATCCTACAAGACCTTAATGTGTTCTCACTCAACTGCGCTGTATCCCTGGCAAATTCATGCCTGGCCCTAGGGAAGTAAAGGAAGGTATGAAATTCTTTCATTGTTGTAAAAACAGTCACAGGAGCACATACTTAAAAAAAAAACAAAACACTTAAGCAAAGTAAAAAATAAATATCACAGAGGTGTGAATTTTGAAGGTAGCCTTCTTTTAAGTGAGTTTGATACAAAGTTTAGTCCAGATTCTGGATACCTTATTCAGACTGCTGAGTATTTATTAATTTCCATAATCCCTTTGTCTTAAATATGTACCCCATCATGAAATGAGATTGTGGAGATCATCTGAATTGTAGGTGATAGAAAATATTAATCTGGTCACTTGAGTAACTAGGGACAGAGGGAAAGAAGTCTACACTACCTGACTGTGGAATAAAATGTTATGCTCGGTCTGAGGTCAGGGGGTGGGGGGAGCGGGTGGGAAGGATGATAACCTAAATTAGTTGAGTAAGGTAAAACCCTTATAGTTTGTACTTTTCACATAAGTTAGCCATCTGAGCTACAACAAATGTTTGACTGCAGCTGAATTTTTGTGTGAAAAAAAATTTGTCTGCCTGTCTTTATGTTTTATGGTTGGCAAATGAACTTTAGTTAAATTTGCAATTTTAGTATTACAGTCTGCTTGTGTGACCAGAAGTAAGGCTGATGCTGTTACACAATTGGTTGAGTAACTGTCAGATTACTAAGGGAGACAAAATCCTTGCTGCTGAGACTTACATAACATGATATGTTTATTATATCTTACTAGATAAATTTTTGCTGAAATTTTTTTCACTATTTAATTTTGAGTAGTCTTACAACTGAGATGAGACTACCAAGTGAAATCTATTTGTGAAGACATGTGGGATCACTATCCTTTTGCAACCATTCTTGGGAACAATGCCACCTGTTTTTTGTTTTTGTTTTTGTTTTTGTTTTTTTTTTTGTTGTTTTATTTTGTTTTGTTTTTTTTTTGTTTTTTATTCTGACAAGCTGGGAGAGGTTCTACTACTGCCAGGCAGAAAGAGAACATTTCCTTTTATAGTGTCAGCTCTGAAAATGTTTGGTCTAAATGAAGTTGTGGTTGGGGCAGCTGGAGATGGGTGGTAAAATGGAGTTTCATTAATTTTAACATTTTCCTTTTCTCTGTAGTAACATCTTCAAAACAATCTTGCCCTCAAGATGTACTGTATATATTCTTGATTTGACCTTACCTACAAGTTACCAATAAGAAAAATCCATCCTCTTTCTCTACTGTCCTATTGCATATAAATACTTTTGCTCCCAGATATACCAGGTTACTTAATGCTATACTTGCGAGCCCAGTTTGTTGGCAAACACATGTCCATAATCCTGGAGCTCTAAGCGTTCTCTTGGGCTTCTTTGAATTGCACACAGTTAATTACACCATTGGCCTATATTAGGTTTAAAAAAGCAATAGCACAGGAGCAATTACAGCATTAACTTTTAACAGGATAATAAACTTGCAAAGGTACAGTCAATAACTGCCCTTTTACATAGTATGTAATGTATTATGTGAAGAATGTTTTTCAGTTAATAGAGGTTGTGTAAAGCATCCTTTTTAACATTAGTTTTAAGTGACCAGCTAGACCTAAGAGTGAAATCTGCTAGATGCTACAAAAGTACTATTCAATAAAAAGGCTGGTTTTAACTTCAATTTGGTTAAATCTTTACTTCAAGAAATAAAGAAATGCTCTTGGAATAATACCTTTCTAAAAGGGTAACAAGTTCATTTCATCCTGCCACAACAGCAGTATTCAACACTCACTTTTTGTTTATGTCTAGATAAGGTAAATTCACTAAACTATTAAGCTGAAATATGTAATCTGATGGTATTACAATACCATTTATATTTTCATTAAAGCCACCTTGTCAAAGAACAAAATAATTATTTTATAAGAATAATAAAATAAATCCCATCTTTTTTGAAACCCTATCTTTAAAATGGTTAAACACAGTTATCTTAGAAGAAGATAAAGCCTCATGTTTCTAACCCTTGGAGATGCTAAACTGTACATTTCTTTAATATTTGCTGGAGCATTGTCCTGCAGTTAGAAAACTGGAGAACTATTTTGTGATTTTAACCAAGTTAATATAGGTTCTAATCTCCATTATTCATTACATGCAATATACACACATATATATGTTAATATATATGTTAATGTGTAGCTATATTTTCTCCTACAACATATCTGTAGGCCTTTCATCACAGAAATGGACCAGAAAAGGGCAGGTGCAGTCTTCTGTCTATGAAGCCAGATACTGCAACCCCCTGTATACATCCTGCAGTTAGTGCAATCCTGAGAGTGCTCCACGTCTGTTAGAATATTCTTTGTATGTGGCAAACGGAATTTCCAAATTTTGTGGGTTTTCTTTTCCCTCCCGGGGCCAAGGAAAAGAGAAGCGATTATTTCATAATCCCTCATGGAATGTAGAATGATCAAATTCATGTGTAATTAAATATGAATGTTCCATTTAATTCTGTAATAGCAAGCTAGCTTTGGAGGTTGGAGGTTTCAGACTATGTTTAGCCTAGAAGACTGCCAGGTGGGAAGGTAGCATTACAATGGAGGCAATCACTGTTAAGTGTGCTGACTGATCAAAGTCAGGTAGAAATCAGACTGGATTCCATAAAGCATCACTTTGTAAAATGTTTCGAGGTTTCATGAAATTACCTTTTAAAAATTCAGGCTTAGAAGCAGGATAACTGGCATTCAGTTCCTCTTTGAATATAGTATTTTTCTAACAACAATTTATTTGACAGAGGTATTTGTGGCAGGCTTAATGTTCTAACTGTAGTAAAATACCCACATTCGCCTTCCCTGTTTTAAAAGAATTTTATGCTGGGTGCACACTGCATGATTATTTCTTAATCTCTAACCAACCTGAGGGCCTGACTGGTTGCAGTTGCATTTAAATAAATCCATACTCACCTTATTGAAGGCAAAAGGGCAGCTGAATTGTTGCTGGACAGAACTTCCCAGTGTCTCAGGACAAAGCTGTGACTAGTTTGCTCTGAAGCACTTCTATATTTAATCCCCAGGGAAATTAATTACTGGATGACCCTCAGTGAGGAGATGGTGAAGACAATTTTCCCTAAAATCCTGCTTAATTGCTTCAATTTACAGCCAAGCTGTAAGAATACACACATAAAGGATCCTGTATGTAGTTACCTGGGGAAAAAGGGAACAAAAGAAGTTGACTGTTGTGAGGAGGAGAGATGAAAGGCAGCGTTAGAGTTGGCCTCCTCCTTATGCTGTGTGTGCTGTGTTATCCCATTTTCCATCAGGTGCGTATGCCAGGAGTTTGGAACCAGAATCAGTCACTGACTTGGAAACCTAGTGAGGTTTGATAAATCATTGTCAATATGCTGCATGATCATTTGTTTCTGCAAACTGAACAATGTTAGCTTTTGTTATACAAGTGTTCTGAACAACTTTGCACTTTTTGTTGTATTTCTGATTTTGCCTGCCTTCGTGTGCCGTAACAGAAACAATGTTAAGCCAGGAGTGTCTTAGTTATTTTTGCAGTGCACATTAATACGCACACGTTTGGTGTAGAGACACACAGAAGGTAGTGGCAAAACCCGGGCTTCATAAGGTTCTGGCTTATTTAAATGTTATACTGGTGATAAATGTAGCCCACAAAAACTTTTAATGCAGAGTCCTTGTAACCAAACCTTTACTAGATGACTTTTGACAAGAGGGTTTAGTTTTTACTGGGTTAGCTGTAGTGTTTAAAAACAGTACTCTATTGTCTATTATCTAGCAACAGAAGGAAGGTTAAAAATTTTTTTCTTATTTTGCATGTTTTGGATTTTTTTTTTTTGTGTGTGATTGGTTTGTTTGATTTTTTGTTTTAACCTAAGGTAACCACGCTTTCCATTTGACTGCTAGGTATAGCAAGAAATTCTCTACAGAGAGCAGCAAAATTTAACTGCATTATGTCACAGTTATTTGTATTGAATTTGTAAGACTGGACATATTCCCTGGCTCTCATCCTGCCTCGGATAGATCAGCTGTGGTATTTTTTCTTTCAAAAACAGTTTACTACACGTGGTAATTATACTTTTCAATAGCCAAAATATTTGCTAATATAGTTAACACCAACCTGTTACAGCATTAAGCTCATTGGCCTTTTCCTCTTGACATTTAACCATCAAACAAGTTATTAACTATTTTTGATTATTTAGTAATGGCTTAGAAATAGTGACCCAATTTAAAATGTGTCAACAGCTTCCTATTTGATTTTCCCCAGCTAAACTGTAAAACTAACAAATCACCAGTGTTAAAAATTTCACCGATTAGATTTGTACACACAGGATTTTCACTGAAATTGTTGTGTCAGGGAATCTAGTGAGAAAAATCAAGGTTGCAGAAGGCTCAACAGGAGACGTACTTGAGCCACACCAGGCAGCCAAGTCTAGTTTGCTTTCTGCAGAGCAGGACAGTATTACAAGAGTTAATTTAGAGGATAATGCATATTAGCTTTCAGTTATGTCTGAAATGGCTTGTAATTACAGCTCAGTTACACTTTTAAGAAGGATTGCCTGAAACTTCTTGTTTGATTATGCATGAATTAATTAATCTCTTTTCTACTTCTGTGTTCGGATGTAAAAATGGAGGCAATGATATGATGCACCTCCCACGACAGTGCTGCTTTGTCATATTGTATACCTCCAGTTGTTTTCTAGTGCACGTTTACACGTGCATTCAGCATAATGTAGTTCCATTTTCATGTAAGCAGAGTTCTGAAGCAAAAAAGAATTACCCATAAATCTAATTATCTTTTAGCTATTGACAGGGTGTCTGATGAAAAGTAATCTATAATCTTTGTCTGCATTTTAATTTTGCCAAGCTAGTATCAGGTAAGCATTGTCTAGTGGTATTCC